>NC_133472.1:25260367-25560367 GCF_025370935.1 Choristoneura fumiferana | reverse complement strand
TGCGCGCGATAGCTGAATTCCACGCGGGCGAAGCCGCGGGCAAAAGCTAGTATGTATATTGTCTATCATGAATATGATTCAAATGATAGGTTCTTCGCGGACACATTTTTAAGATACCCTAGCAACTAATAAATAATATATATTCATATTTTTTATCATCCAAACGTGCCAATTAAATATCTCGCGTGCTCGTTGTACATGGTAACTTCACCCATACAAACAGTCCGTGCTGGTCAACGACTCGAGTAAGTAATCGCCGCGCTTGTACCTGTTGATTGATCACACACGCAACTATATGTACTTACCTATATACCTTTGTGGTCAAGCTAAGTAGATGGAACTAAGCAAGTGTAGGTACTGTTAAAGGAAAATTGATTTGTTCAATTTCAGTTTTGATTGAAAAGTCAGCGTTGAATTTAAAAATTAATATAACGTAAATTTGTTTTTTTTTAAGTCTTATAATGCGGTAATTATCGAAGAACCGATGTACAACTACAACTTTATCCTCGTCATTCAATGTCCCTGCCTTTGTTTCGACGCGATGCTTCTATGTTGTAACTAATAAAAGTTCGACTTTGAATTCAGGAACCATTCGCGGTTAGGATGTACGGGTAACGGGTAACGGAAAATTAATTAAAATCTCTTCATTGTGCGCGTTGTTTGGGCCAGCGGCTCCACAGCGCCTACCACGCGCCGCCCTTGGAGAACACACAATAAAATGTATTTTTGGACCGGTCCATTGCCAACCGCAAAACTACATCCGTGGCGGCGAAAGAAACATCGTGTGAAACTCCGCTGGGCCGTGGCCCGCAGATCGTTAAACTGATTTATGTTTTGCACCGTCTTTCGCTGCGCCTGTAAATATTGATTTCATTATTTTCTTCCCGCGCTGACACTTAAGGCAGTAAAGTTCACACGATGTTACGCTGGCCGTAGAGCTGGCTGAGGCGCGTCGCTTCCTAAGCGTAAACAATCGTTAACGTACGCTTCGTACTCGTTTGCGAAACACCAGTTATTATACGCTTTAAAGCACGCGCTTCGCATATCTATTGTATTACATCCTTTCGTTCTATTGTTAACAAATATTTTTATTATAATCTTTGAAACTTCTATGAATACGTCTTTGTTCCAAGTTAATGCCATTAACCATTGAGGAGTTCCTTCCTGCGGAGAGGATCCTGGCTAGACCACGAAGACTTCACTGCCAGATTATTTTATTGTCACCAGATTTACAATGTTATGCCAAATTTCAATCCGATTATCTCATATTTCACATTTTTTGATAATCTTACCCTTAAAAAAGTTTAAAAGGGGAATGGAAATTTACATGACAAAAAACGTTGTTTTTAAAACTATGATTCAGAATTTTTCTAGATTGGCTTATGAACAGAATAAAAAGAATATGTAACTCACCATTTTTAAAAAAATCCACCACCAATGGGTAACAGGGAGGTGGAAATTTGTGTAGCGAAAACGTTATTTTTAAGGTTCAAATTATGAAACTTAGAAATATTTTTCTTCAAAGACAATAAAAGAACATGCATCTCACATTTTTTGATAATTCTACCCCTAAAGGGTTTAAAAGGGGATGGAAGTTTGCACGAGAAAAACGTTATTTTTGCAATTATAAGTATGTTTCTGAAACTAAGTGAACGACTCTCGAATAGAAATAAATACGTGATTCACTATTTTTTTACCACTGAGGGGGTAAAAAGGGGGATGGAAATTTGTATAACAAAAACATTATTTTTTATGTTAGCATTATGAAACAGCGAATGAATTCGTGAAGAGAAGTAAAAGAACAGATATTTTCTTTGTTAAGATTAGATTGAGTTTTTCTTCGAAATTCCACAAAAAATACCCTTCTGTAAATTAATGTATCTATATATATAAAGAGAAGACCTGACTCACTAACTCATTAACGCTCAGCCTGAACCTTAGGACTTAAAAGCAGATTTTGAGGTTCCGTAGTCGAAACGACAAAACGGAACCTTTATAGTTTTGTTCGGACCGTCCATATGTCACACACAGGCATTTTAGTCAAGAACTTCAAAACATATATGGATGAAATTCGGAGTACATAGGTGTATTGTGGTGACCGCTACTTAGTTTTGGTGTTAAATAATGAAAATCAATATTTCTAAAAACCTTAATAAAATAAAAAAGACAAAACTTAGTTACTACTTTTAACTAAAATTACTTTTCATATAATCGGATATATCGTTTTTGAGCTATTGCTCAATGACTTTCTAACAATAACTTAAAATGATTTAAATTAAAAAAAAGAACTATACACAAAAATTTAACTAAAACTAACCTACTTACAAATAAACAAAACAGCCGGCACGTTAACGGTGCCAAAGGCCCTCCGGATGACGTCGACCACTGTAGGATATGGTGCACTGGTTGTAATAAAAGATAGTTTTTCTACTCCTATACTGTAATATGTGATTTACTTAATCACGAACAGTAATATAACAACATACATAACAAGGTTCTGGAAAAGTCTATATTGTCTATTCCCCATAACAGCACTGTATCGTAATGTTGCTAAAACGATACTGAGGGCCTACTATGAAGTTCAAAAATTGAAGTTCGTATCGTACCGTCCCTCACGCTCTCATATTAAATAGTATAAGTGTCAGACGGACCGCACGACGCGAACTTCGAGTCTGGAGTTTCGTAGTAGCCCTGCTGCAATCACTTACTTTTTTTTTCTTAATTCGTACGTTCGGACACGCTTAGGTGCCAGTTACATATTTTATATGGTTTTTATACAGAAAAAAACTTTCCGAACCTACTAATCCATAGCCTACCACCATTTAAGTAATGCGTATTTTTAACATCGACACAGGCAAATAAACGTTAATCAAAAACAAAATTTAACTCAGACATATTTTGACGTTTTCATATTTCTCACTTGTTTATTGTTGTTTACCTTCTCTTTGCGATTGCGATACTTTTTACTAAAGTATGAAAACATTTCCAGTTTACTTTTTCTCTAATTTTGTATTTGAATTAATAAGTACCCAAGTCGAAGAAAAAGTATTGTATGCAACGTTGTATAAGTAAGTCAAAAAAAGCTCGTGGCGTCTTTTTCTTACGATGTTCGCTAAAGCTCACATCGTAACTCACGCCACTCACCTTTTTTGAATCCTGTTATACAACTGTTGCATAAAATACTATTAACACTTACTGAACACTTCTTTACTCCGTTTAGGGAAATGATATACAGCTTTTAGATATTAAAAGTACCTATTTCTCTAGATCCGAATTATAACAATTTAGGGAAGCGGCGCTCGGTTGGCCTGGCATTTGAGAACAAAAACCACTCGCTGACGGCGACGTTTTTAAAGCAGGCGCATGAAAATATTAAATTCTATAATCACAAAGGTCATACATTTTTAACTATAACGTTCAAAGGTGTAACGATAATTATTCAGAAATAGTTTAAGGCATAAATGGTTGTAACACATATCGTTTTAATGCCTAAAGTTTCTAGGTCTAAGAAACCTAATCCATAACATTAATAGGCATATAGATAAGTACTCAGAAACATTTCCAGGTATACATTTGAAATACGACTTTAGATAATGTGACTAATAAAAATTATGTTGAAAAACGCTATGGATTAAAAAACTCGAAATAGGTTTAGAACTGCGACTTCTTCAGAAGGGTACTGCCAACAGAAGAGTAGATTAAGTCAGATTAGAAGAAAACTGCTGCCAGAAAGGTAGGTTAGATTAGGTTAGAACTGCAACCCCTCCAGAAGGGTACTGCTATCAGGAAAGTGAGTTATTGCCCTAATACATATGTTTTGTACTTTAAAAATTATGTTTGCATCCATTGAGTTACCCCACAATATAATGCCGTATCATAAAGGGATGCCACATAACCATGATACGCTGACATAGCTGCTGCCTCCGACACTACATTGCGGACACGGCGCAATACATAAACAAATCGATCCAGTTTGATACGTTAGCTGTCAACGTGAGGTTTCCAATTACAAAAACAATATATGTTTAATCCCAAAAATTTAGCGTACTTTACTTCTTCAACCTTAGAGTCTTGGTACTTTATGTTTATGGAAATATATTTACTTTATATGTTTGGAACTGTAAAATTTTCGTCTTACCAAGATTAATGTGTGTGTGTTAATGTGTGTGTGTGTGTGTGTGTGTGTGTGTGTGTGTGTGTGTGTGTGTGTGTGTGTGTGTGTTAGATCATCAACATATAACAAGAACAGAAGTGGGCCCAGAATACTGCCCTGTGGTACTCCAAATTGATTGAGTTTGTAGCTTGATGTGAAGGTTATTTTATCATTCTCAATAAGTTTAGTAATTTCCATGCACTGTTTTCTATCCTTGAGATAACTAGCGATCCAATCCAAAGATGGACCTCTTATACCATACCTATTCAACTTGTTCAATAATTTGGCATGATCCACAAAATCAAAAGCTTTACTCATGTCGAGTAAAACTGCAACTATTGGAGTTTGTTCAGTAACCCTCTTCACCAGATCAAAACACGCTAAAGTCGTTGATCTATCCCTTCTGAATCCATACTGATTATTACTTAAAATTTCATGTTTTGTCGTAAAGTTTATTTAACGTCTTATCAAGATTAATTTTTGTCATTTTTTGAAATAATTGGTATTAGGGTGATAGGTCGATAATAGTTGTTTAAATCTAATTTAGACCCTTTTTTATGTAAAGGCTTGATCATGGAATACTTTAACCGATCCGGAAATTTACCCTGCAAGAAAGAAACATTCACAATATGACTTAGGGGCACTGATAATGCATTAGCGCACAATTTCAGAACCTTAGTACATATGCCATCATAGCCTGTTGATTTTGTATTGTTTAAACCTTTTATTGCTTTTACAATGTCTTGTGGTGAAACAGGAGATAGGAATAAACTATTTCTACTTTGATCTATTTTACAGTATTTTTTTTGTTGTTGAAATGTTTATAATATTGGGATTGGTTATTTGTTCAGATTCTATTATAATTTTATTAATTTCATTGTTGTTAATTTTAATGTCGCAGCTATTTTTTATTACTTTCCGTGTTGTTCGACGTTTGTTTTTCGAATTCTTAATGAGTCGGTTATTTGATATTTGTCTCGCTTTAGACAGGCATTTTTTTTAAGTTTTGTGTATTTTTGTTATTTTTCCAGATGTTCTATGTTTTCTGAATGCCTATTCTCTATTTTGTACAATTTTCACTTATTTTTACAGCACCGTTTTATCCCCTACATCTATCCATACAAATATTTGCCCCAGCCGGGAATCGAAGTCGGGATCTCAAGCTTGCGTAATCAGGTTCTGTAATCACTTGGCCTTCCGGTCGGTCGTCATAAAGTATCGAATTACAACCCGTAAAAATACTTGTTATTGATCAGTTTCGGTGGCCATCTTGGTCTTCCTCATCAGTTCTACTACACCAAATGGTGATTTCGAGCAATTTGTATGAATTATTAGAAAACAGACCCGAATCACCTTATAGTCGTACCCGTGCCTACAATTTTTGAATAATTTCCTCGGTTTAATTGGGATTCACGATTAAAAATATTAAAAAAATATATACATTAGAACCTTATCATTTCTTCAAGTCAGTTTAAAAACTAATTATTACTCAATATTTACTATTTAATTAATATTATTTGTTCTATAAATATATGTATGAATTACGTGGTTTACTTAGTCGTCAGTTAGTTTTAGACGACCAGATGGCCTAGTGGTTAGAGAACCTGACTAAGAAGTTTGAGGTCCCGGGTTCGATTCCCGTGTCGGGGCAGATATTCGTATGAAAATACGAATGTTTGTTCTCGGGTCTTGGGTGTTTGATATGTATTTAAGTATGTACCTATCTATATAATTATATTTATCCGTTGCTTAGTACCCATAACACAAGCTTTGCTAAGCTTACTTTGGGACTAGGTCAATTGCTGTGAATTATCCCGTGATAGTTTTTTATTTATTTTATTTATTTATTATCAGTTACAAAAATCATTCTAGTACCTAGTCTAGTGGGTATTCAAAAGAGTTCATGAAAGTAAAAATATGTTTCATTATTTAAGATTTTGTCTGAAATATTTGTTTAATTTACTCATACCTATACTTAAACGTTAAACATAACAAGTCATTATAAAACAAATTATTGCACTTGTTTTTTTTCACAGTAAAATAAAATAAAAAACACTTTTTACCGTCATTCTTTGCTTGATTTTTGCGAATGTTTTATCGACGTTAGCAGCTCTAATATAATTGATAAGAGAATGCAGTTCGAATGAATGCAAAAGTCAACGCTAAATACCATGAGATACCTATATAATAAAAAAATACATAAGGTACTATGAGAAATAGATAAAAAGATATGTGAGGATGTGGAAACGACCAACTTTGCTTTCAAATGTCTTTGTTAACGTCTAAGAATTTCGTCACTAAAAAAAAATGGTTTTGAGTATGGTGGAAATGCATATGCGTTGTTCTGTCTTTGTCATGTAAGGTTATACTGTCGTGTGGATGGTTGCTTGTCGTATCTATTAAATTCCGTGTTAATCGATTTTGTTTTGATATACCATTAATGTACTATCCATATTACAGGTGAGCGGCCTCAAATACGAAACTCAGTTGCGTACATTAAATCAATTCCCGGAAACACTTTTGGGGGATCCATCAAGAAGGATACGATACTTTGACCCTTTAAGGTAAGTTTTCTTTGGGTGTCTTTATTTTAAACACCACTTTAATTAAATATCGTAACATGTCACTTAGGTACTTGAATATCGTTACTTAGTCTTAGAATTGAGCACGCACCACATCGCAACCATTTCCACAATACGAGTACCAATCTTTCAAAACTGGTGTAAGTTCGGAGGGTTGAGTTTAAAAAAAAAACTTTCATTTGTTTGCATAATCCATGCCCTGTCAGCTTATGCAATGCGTACATTCGCTGTTCTTTTAATTATGTCAAGTTAAAAATCATGCAATATTTTTCCTATGAGGAACAATTTATAAGAAGATATGTACACCGAAATTAATGAAACTCATATTTCCCATGAGATTTTTTCTCTCATTTTTAGTAATTGTAATTATAGCTATGACTTAAAACCGGCCAAGAGCATGTCGAATACACCCAGGATAGGATTCCGTAGCAGTTAAGAAAAATCACGTACTTCATATTTTTTTAAGAATTTTGAATTTTGTACGGAATTTTTCAAGTAAGTACATATATTTTGCAAGTTAGGCGGCAATTCACTTTTTTTTTCAAATATTTCGAACTAATAGCTATAAAATTGTAGTGTAGGTAGTAGTGTGCAGCTTTTAAGTAAGGGGGGGATGGCTACTACTACTTTGTCGGCATAATTGCTTTGCTATATACAGGGTGGCCCATTTATATCGGTCAGTATGGGAAAGTCTGAAACTATACGACATACGAAAATTCTTCTTAGGAACCATGACATCGATTTTAATAACAAGAAAAACTGCATTCGTACATTTAAAAAAAACCTGTACTCAGCTCGGGAATCGAACCTGGTTGTTTTGAAAAAAAAAAACTTACACTATTTCTATTTAGATATCGATTGTGTACGTCTTAAGGAGTAAATGTGTCCATGAAACATTATGTCTAAAATGAATAAAATGCATTGTTATCACATACTTTAATTTATTTTATGGACACATTTACTTCTTAAGACGTACACAATCGATATCTAAATAGAAATAGTGTAAGTTTTTTTTTTTAAAAACTACCGGGTTCGATTTCCGAGCTGAGTACAGGTTTTTTTTAAATGCATGAATGCAGTTTTTCTTGTTATTAAAATCGATGTCATGGTTCCTAAGAAGAAATTTTCGTATGTCGTATAGTTTCAGACTTTCCCATACTGACCGATATAAATGGGCCAGCCTGTATGTCCATGCAAAATTATTAAGCCGCGCACGGACGGACAGACAGACATGGCGAAACTATAAGGATTCCGATTTTGCCATTTTGGTTACGGAACCCTAAAAAATTGGACAAGTGCGAGTGTAACTAGCTTCAATGCGCTAGTTCGAGTCGACCTCGGATCTGCGCATATTTGTAATATCTTAAATATCGCAGAGCGGCTCCTAAGTAAAATGTACCTAAGCAGTGTGGGGTAATTTTAAATGTTTACTGATTTAGTCAGACACATAAAACATTAAGATTTTCACTCTTCTTATTGATTTTGGTATAAGTGGTTCCTTCATTCCAAATTTCAAGCTTCTGGGAAAACTGCGTTAACTTTTTCGTTAACGCAGTTTTCAGACGTTAGATTTTTTACACTCCTCTAAGAGGTAGTATCAAGCTTGAGTATTTAATAATTTCAGCTTGATACCTACCACTAACACTAAATAGACGTCCCTGAGAAGAATAAGGGGTCTGTTCTTGCCAACTGGGGTACGAAATCCTAAAAATAGTGTAGCTCTTAAATTTTATAGCGTAAAACTTACTTTACTCCACTATAGGTACATAGTACCCTGGTTAGCTACCAGGTTAGGTAACGGCCACCAAAATAAAATAAATTTCCATGTGTGTGTACCCACCTAGTACGCTTTGAAAACTGATTGTAGGCTTTGTATTGGTTTTGTCGCGAACATTATCAAGTACCTATCCCTTTCTAATAACCCGCCAAATGACGTGCGAAAGAGATAGACACTTTATTAGCGCAATAAAATCTAGTATGCTACCAGTGCATACGTATGCTGCAATAAATTTGTATGGAAGCTCCGTACCAAATTACTTAACTTAGGTCTAGTTTAATTTGAGTTTTAAAAATTGTTTTAGAAACGAGTACTTCTTCGACCGAAACCGCCCCTCATTCGACGCCATACTGTACTACTACCAGAGCGGCGGTCGACTCCGCCGCCCAGTCAACGTCCCATTGGATGTTTTCTCCGAAGAAATCAAGTTTTACGAACTCGGCGAGCAAGCCACCAATAAATTTCGGTATGAACGGAAATTCATTAGGTATTCAAATATGACATTCGCATAATTTTTATGTCTGGTCACTTTTCGGAAATACTAAGTATACTCATAATTAGTACGTGTACAAATTGCCTGTTGTTGATTTGATAGCATTAGAATCTTCCTTTTTTCATAAGGATCGTAGTTTCTTACAGCTTGGCAATAAAATATTTCAACGAACGTTTAAAACATTTATTACAGTGAGGATGAAGGTTTCATTAAAGAAGAAGAGAAGCCTCTGCCCTCCAATGAACGTCAGCGCAAGATTTGGCTGCTCTTTGAATACCCCGAGAGCTCCCAGGCGGCCCGAGTTGTAGCAATCATCTCCGTGTTTGTCATTCTCCTCTCTATTGTCATCTTTTGCTTGGAGACGCTCCCAGAATTTAAACACTACAAGGTCTTTAACACCACTACCAATGGCACCAAGATTGAAGAGGATGAAGTGCCTGATATTACGGATCCCTTTTTCCTTATTGAGACGCTGTGTATAATCTGGTTTACATTTGAATTAATAGTGCGATTTTTGGCCTGTCCAAACAAGTTTAATTTCTTTAGAGATGTGATGAACATTATTGATATAATAGCCATCATTCCTTACTTCATCACTCTGGCTACTGTTGTTGCTGAAGAAGAGGATACACTCAACCTTCCCCGTGCACCAGTATCCCCACAGGACAAGTCCACTAATCAAGCCATGAGCCTCGCCATACTGCGTGTGATCCGCCTGGTACGCGTCTTCAGAATCTTCAAATTATCCCGACACTCCAAAGGGTTGCAAATCCTTGGAAGAACACTGAAAGCTTCAATGCGCGAGCTTGGACTTTTGATATTTTTCCTATTTATAGGTAAGTGCCAAAACTTAATTAAAAATTTAAGTATAAAACTATTATTGAATAAAAAAGCTTCTCGTCGGTCTGCCTCGTGTCAACGTAAAATATTGTCTCGCTTTATAAAAAAATCTGAAACTTTGTGTTTTGAAAGATCATTGTGCAATTAAGTGAATTCAGAATTCGAGTGGAATCAAAGAAATGTGTAAATGCCGTGAAAAGCAGCAGCAGAATTTGGAGCGGCGCGCTCGTCGCCGGGTGGTGAAGAGGCCGGCGCGACGCGGGCGCGCCGAAGCTTGCGTACACAACGTACTTTGTGTTCGCAGGGGTGGTCGTGTTCTCCAGCGCCGTTTTCTTTGCCGATAAAGATTGCCCCGATACTAATTTTTCGTCAATACCCGACGCCTTTTGGTGGGCAGTCATAACGATGACCACCGTTGGCTATGGAGACATGAGGTAACCCGCGTCGCGCACCATCCTGCCTCCGTCCGCTCGCAAGCGCTCCCTGGCCTGTATGTCGCACTGTATTCGCCGTTGGTGTGTGCTTGTTCTTAAAGGTGTGGTGCTGTTTTCATCTGCGGTGTACTTCGCTGAGGCCGGAAGTGAGAACAGCTTCTTCAAATCCATACCTGATGCGTTTTGGTGGGCGGTCGTGACAATGACGACCGTAGGATACGGAGACATGACGTATGATACAGCGACTTCACCTATGTTTCATCCATGCCTTCTCGTCATCTCATTTTGTCCTACAACCTTACATTAACGTTTGACACGGTTGTGATTTTCTTTAGCCACGTCATTTGTATCTATGCTTCACTTTGATTTTATTGTCGGTTCGCTTAGAACTTAACCTTACACTTTATCCACTTTTATTACGGATTACTTATTGCACGGTCAAATTTCTGTCTTGTTATTATTTGTTACTACGGTCTACTGTTCATCAATCAATCCTAATGAACTCCTTCAATTTTACATGGAAGCCTACAATATTGTAAAATTTCCCACGGTATGTCAGTCAGTGTGATAACAACTTGCAGCATTATGTTTGCGTGTGTTGGAAATCCCTAATATTTATGTGCTGTCGTCGGAGTGACAATCGCCCTTCCAAAAGCGTATTTATGAGTGGATCAGCTTTCATTGTAGACACTTCAACTCTGCTAACACAATTCTTAATTAACTGAATGTTGACTTCAGAGTTGACACACGTAATTGAATCAAACGAGTTGAAGTGAAACAACTATTTGTGTACGTTCAAGTTCCCGTCCACGACCGAATGTATGCTCCTCTGTTACGCTTTTGCTACGAAATAAATGTTTACCTACCCAGTGTAATGCAATGTTGTGATTTAGCTCATCGAAAATGGTGATCATTTATCTTGAACGCACGTTTTCGAATAAAGTTTCATCTAGGGAAAAGCATTAGAATTATTTTGCTTATCACCCAATACATGTCTGTCAAGAATGTTTGTCTTTCTCTCCTAACTTTCCTTATTTGGAATGTCCTGCATTAATTAATGTGTGTCCTGTTGTAGTCCCAAAAAAGTGGTAAATTTTACATTATGAAGCTACTATGTAAAAAAATTGGTGTTCATATACCAAAGCTTGTTTTAGTCATTAGCTTCCCATCATTAAGTACTTACATTGCTTTTACACCATTTTCGATAGACTTTTAGCGTTTCAATATATCATTGAGATTAATTAGGATTACTGCATGATTGCAAAATGTTTAGGTATGAGACTTCATGTCGTAGTGTCAATGTCGTAGCAAAACGTCGTCACCGTAGGTTATCGTGCATTTTATTTCAGTTCAACTTAACCTACTACATTGATATTAAAGGATAAAACGAGGTCGAGATGAGTTATTTATTTTAATCGTTTTCAACAACTACAGATAGTAAATGTACACTGAGGTTAAGAAAATGATTTTAATGAATAATCCATTTCAGAAACGTTTTACGTCTTTAATTGAAGTGTAACCGCTGGCGATAAACCCCAAATTGCAACGCGATATAATTGCAGTGCAAATCTTCAGGGATACTTATCTTAAGCTAGCGAGTGTGAACGATGATGGATGAAATTGTATTGATAATGCCTACTCTCGTTTTGCTCTGCGAATGGTCTTAATACAACATGTTACTATTATACAATGTACCACATACTTTTTAAAATAATGTTATGTTTCGTTGTCATGATCACGTATGTAGATAGTTGTGCAAGTTTGTACAGTGTTATTATAGCTTAATCATGATAAGAATGGCCAGGGTACGAATTGATAGGTATGTATATTTAACAATTAACGCATGTCACCATCATGGCGTTCATATTACTCGTATTTCATTAGTTCATTATAATTTCAGCATAATCATAGATTCATCGTTTTACTTTATACATTTTTACCAAATAAATACATTTATAAAATGGTTTAACGTTTATGTGTTTTTATTAGGCCCGTTGGAGTATGGGGGAAAATTGTCGGTTCACTTTGTGCAATCGCCGGCGTGCTCACAATCGCGCTGCCCGTGCCGGTCATCGTGTCGAACTTCAATTATTTCTACCATCGCGAGACCGACCAAGAGGAGATGCAGTCCCAGAACTTCAACCACGTCACCAGTTGTCCGTACCTGCCGGGGACCATGGGGGAGCCCTATTTAAGTAAGTTGATCACATGGATTAAACATCATTTTGCTTAACAAACAACGAAACTAAGGTGCTTTTCTACATATATACATAGTATCTTAATAATTAAATTAGACAAATTTCTTAATGATCTTGTGTTGATCAACAGTAAAGTACGAAACCCCAGGTGCTGCTGCGCGCACTGCGGCTGCGCTCTGTACCAACCGCACCCCGCGCCATTCGCTAAAGCAGTGTTTCCCATTCTGTGGTCCGCGGAACCCTCCGCGGTTCTATTACTGAGAGTTCGCAGAGACAAAACCAAAATTTTAAGTAAACATACGAGTAGGTAGAAGTTTATTAAGGGTTCACGTAACAGGTATGAGGCGCTGGGGGTCTGCCATTGGCAAATGTTGGGAAACGCTGTTCTAGAGCACATTAAGCGCAACATATATGAATATACCGCATATTATAGCTAAGTACCACAGACAACAAAGATATCAAAATATTTACATTAAACTCGTTGCAGTTAAATATATTTTATGAGTATTATACCATTACATTTGATTAATTGTTCTTCAAAGGACGATTCTGGTGCGGAATTTAATATATCGGTTACAAAGTCATGTCGTAAAATGAACATTCTCTAAATGCCCAAAATATACAAAATATATTGTAATATACCGAGCTACAATAA
Organism: Choristoneura fumiferana; assembly: GCF_025370935.1. Classification (NCBI taxonomy): domain Eukaryota; kingdom Metazoa; phylum Arthropoda; class Insecta; order Lepidoptera; family Tortricidae; genus Choristoneura; species Choristoneura fumiferana. The sequence goes on along the minus strand of NC_133472.1, from coordinate 25,547,235 downwards.
ATACTAATAGGTATTATAGCTGCGTGTTTATATAGACTCTGTCAACTAATAAGATAAGGGAAGATATAAATAGGTAACCTATATGAGATGCATTGCTAATTGAATTATAGCTCAATATGTGACGCGCTTTGTGCATAGCGTGCGCCGCAGTAAGCTTTTGCTCAAAATATACCTTCAATGAACAGGTTCCACGTCAGTACCTACTAAGGTGAAATAACTGACTAATGATGCAAATGATCTTTGTCAGCCAGTACGTATTCTGAGGATCCGCTACTTTTTGTCAACACGATCGCTAAGGCATCATTATATGTAATATTTTTATAATTTATTTACAAAGCAATATTCGAAAAGTCCCGCATGAGCCATTTATGCCACTTTATTATTTGAAATGCATGCGCTTCTTCGTTATTTTCCTTTTATGTTAATTTTCGGTAATTTCAGGTGGAAAGGAAGATGAAACAGAAGAGATCCGCTGTAACTATTGATTTTGTGACAGTGTTTGTATTATTTTCAATTTACATGGACCTTTAATCGACAGGGACGATCGTTGTGATATTAACAAATAAGAGACGAAAATACTATTTTGAAATTTGTAAATAATAGATTTAAGTTACCTATGTATTTTTTTAAATAATGATAGTAAATTATTATTTTTGTTATATATGAGTATATGACTTAATTAAATTATTAGTCTTTTTGCATCTAACCCGTGAGTGTTGAAAAAAATATAGCAAAACCTCATGGTGCGCTGCATCTAATACACGCCATTTTTTGTGGAGGACATGCATTGCGCGTGCCGTAAACTTATTTTCGAAAGCGTACTTTAAATTACTTAAAACATTTTTACTTACTTTAAATGGACAAATCAAGATTTTGCTGTAACAAACTTTTTCTCACACTTTTTAACAAACTTTATTCTTCAGTATTTTTATCAAGTGCAATACATTCAATAATTCCTTTTTTTATATGTACGTCATGGTTCTAAATTATACTTTTACTTTTTGTTAAAACGAAAAAACCAACTTAAATATTTTACTTTTTATTTGTTGTTATTAGTTAGTTGTGTACCTACACGCAAACGGTTCACAGTCCCTTCTTCAGAACAACCAAAATTTTAAATACGCTTATTTGTTTTTAAGTAAAACTAAAATTATGTACATATAAACCATAAGAAAAATATTTAATAAATAATAATCAAAAAAACTGTCTAATATTTTTTTCTTTAAAGCTTAAAAAAACCATGTTGTTCTGATTTTACTTAATATATGCATATGCAAGTTAGTTCTTACTTCGATTTTGTACTTTTACAAACGTGAAAAGTTTATGTGCATAATTATTATAAATGTTTATTGTTTTTGGTCTACTCGTAATATAGTCGAGTTGCTGCTGCTATGCAGGTAAGAACAATAGGTCAGCTTCTGGTGTACGTCGTTGTGTCAGTGGATCACGGTATATTGATTTTCCCTTGCTTTCGCTTGCTCGCCCCCTTCGAGAATCTGGCTTTGTTTGACCATTATTTGTCACACTTTGGATGTCTGTTTAGATGTTTATAATTTTATTTTAATTGTATTTTACTAACCTTGTGCATTTTTTTTCAATTTTCATATTTACACTATGTAGGCAGTACGAAATATCGTGTTTGATTTAGGATTAGGAGTAACTTGGCACATTATGTAGATAATTTCAATATGACGGAATAAAAAACCATTAAGTACAGTGCTGTTCAAAAGTAGCTGAACATTTTGATGTCTTGTCACATTCAGTAATTAAAAATTGAAACATGAATGAATTTGAAACATGGCGAACTGTCATGTTATTGTTGTTTACTGCGACAAAATACTAAACTATCCGACTACTTTTGAGCTTTACTGAAACTACTACTATACAATCTATGTATAATTATTTATTTAAGTTCTCTATTATGCGATCAAAAACAAATGACAGACACATATTAACGTGAAAAACAGAACTAACGCGGCTATCTTGCAAAACTTAATTTTTTGCAGTTTGCCGTGAAGGTTGTTGTGTATCTTTTGTTCATTGTTTTCATTTTGTATTTTGAGATTAACGCATAACAAAGATCTAGAGATCCGAGCATCTTTCGAGCATTTAAATTCCCTGCAAAAGGGACCATTTCTCTCGGAAACAAAAATAATAAAGAAGTGTTTACCTTCCCTATATCAATAGATTTTTAGTAACAAAAAAATAATAGAATTTAAAGGATGTTTAAAATTATGAAAAATTAACGATTATTTTTTTGGCGAGAATTATTTAAAAAACTTAAATAAAAACATTAAATCAGTTATTTATGATGATTTACTTCTTTCCGGTTGATCGGGTGAAGTTTGATTAATAGGTATTGTTTTGAACCGTCAGTTAGTCGAATCGAAATATTTAACGCTTAAATAGCAGATAACGCTTTAAACTACAATATATATAATTCATTCTATTTTTACCCAATCAAAATTAAGATGATTCTACGCTTTAAAGTTAAACCATACATTGGTTAAACCATTCTACAGATATTTAAACCTGGTTAGATTTAACGTATGTGTAACGTTCACTCTTCTTCGACACATAGGTGTACCACGACAATTTTAATAATATGTCTACCTTGTGTCAAAGTTTGCATTGCAATTAAATTTGAACTCGTCCAGAATGTCTTTGTCCGAGATGGCAATGAGCCAGGCATTGAGTATTCGAATTTCGCGATATTTCGGCTCTGCTGGTATCAATTTAACCCGAGTAGCTGAGTCTAGACGACTTTCTTATTTTATCTTACCGCTTTTATCCACTTACAACCTAATTTGATAAGAATACAAACTTCAGAGAGTATAAGAAACTAAAATTAAGTATATAAAACATAAATAGTTATTAAAATAATACGAAAACACACTTACCCCTGAATCAGATTAAAATGAATAAATCGCTAACAAATACTGCCTTATCATCAGTAGGCTCTCTTTTAGTTTGATTAACGTAACCGCTGTAAAAATGGGCTCCCCAATATCTCCATCGACGGTGCATGATTGGTCCCTGTAGTTTCAGGACCAATACAGAAGAAGTCGTCCATGAGCGATGATTCCTCTTCGGAGATGATGGAACTGGACGAGAATGCTCTAGTGGCTGACCCGCACTTGGAGCAGAACCTGCGTCGTCTGCAGGAAGAGGAAAAGCTTCTTCTCGAACAGCAGGCCGTGATGGAGGCCGGCAACATGGACGACTTTGCTGCGCTTGAACACCAGGATGCGCTGCGTCACAACCAGGTATGTTACTCGAGATTGCTCACTCTTTTACTATGCTGACGAGCGCAGATGGCCTTATGCAGCGTCGGTTTTTAACCATACTGTTGGTTTGCCTGTAGTTCAAAGAGAAGCAACGACGTCATCTGCATGGAACACTTCTGAACTCAGAAAAAAATATGTATACCAGTAAATATACGACAGTAATGTTGTTCATTAAGTTTTGTTTGTGGATTACATTTGAAGTTTCATTGTAGTGCGTTTATAAAAATTAAGACTATTCTGTTTTAAAAGTATAGTAAGTTAATCTGTCGAATCTTTACCGATTAGCGTTTTCGAAACAAACATAAACTAAGGAATATGATCATGATTATCGCCAATAATTGCCATTCTTATTCACTTCTATGAATAAATTAGCTGTGAATTCCACAAAACTGTAAAGTTAGATTTTTAGTTGCTTTGAAATCAATAATAGGAGAATCGCATTTTAACAATTCATAAAAAGTAACTATGTCCATAGATGGTGGTATCAAATATCCTATGGTATACTTCCTTTTTTTGCATTAGAAAAAGGGTCTGCGATGGATATGGATCTTGCGATAGCGATTATTAGCGATAGTATAGTTTCGCTATCAATAGTTCATTTTGAACATGAAACTACCGTGAGACTCACTCATATTAAATGATATTGTAACGGATAACTCACGTCTTAAACCGAGTTTAGCTCGACATGTTTCGGGCTATTCCGTAGCCCTTCTTCTCAGGAGCACGCGAACGCGACTCGGCGGCTGCCGCAACACGCACACTACCACTAGTACCTACTTACTTACTACCTACTTGGTATTGGGTCGATAGTATTGACCAAGTTCAATACCTAGTATCGCCTTTCGGCTGAAACGGCAAGCCAGCGCGAGTCTGGGTTGCGATCCCAAAGACATCGTACGTAATATTTGAGATCGCTTGATGTAGGAAAATAGTAAGGGGGGATTTAAAATTTTATTCTTTGAGCATTATAGATGTCAAACTTAATGTTTTTCTGTTGATTACGTATTTAACCGTAGTTTGAAGGGATTTTTTGAAAATCCCACGGAAACGGACAATGCGGGATGTTAAACTCATTGTTATGGAGTATTGTGTAAATATAAAAATCTACGCAGACGAATTCGCGGGAAAAAGCTAGTAGGTAAATAGTATATAGATAGTAATAGGTAGGTTTAATGTATAATCAAATTGTTTTTATTAAGTTAATAAGTTTTTAATGTGATTTTCAATTACTTTAAAATAAATAAATAGTTAGTAGATTAAGTAGGCAAATAAATCAATTCAAATCAAATCATAACTCGCTATTTCCACACAAAATTTATGGGAGAATCGTCTTTAGACAGCTAAAGGAATTATGTCATTTGACTGGTGGAGTCAACATTCCTATTTTGGCATGGCAGTTGCAACAGCAGGAGCTTCAGAAGAAGCAGCAAGCCCAAGCGCAGCGATTAGCGCTGCGTCTGGCGCAGGGCAACGCGCAGGACGGCGCGCCGGCGCAGCGCCGCGAACCTACCATGCGCCGCCGGACCACCTGCACCGTGCGCGTCAACAACCTGCATGCCGCTGAAGCCATAGAAACGGACGTCTGACCATTGGGTAAGTTAACTTCTATATTACCTACTCTCACCTCCTCTTTCACCACTTTTATATATCTGTCATGTCGTCTCTGTTTGTTTTGTCCGAATAAACAGAGACGGCACTACATTTATCTGTCACATAAAATTTATCAATGAGTGGTGAAACAGGCTCTTAATCTAAATTTATTTCCGAAGAAGCAATATTGGTAAATGTCTTATTCCGCACTCATATTCCTTAAGGTACTGTGAGTAAAAAAAAAGACTATCTGTAGAGTGAATAAACGGTCCTTAAGTGTCATCATCCTAACCCTTGGGTTCCACGAGTTACCACGAAGACTCCATAGAGACACCGCCAGTCACTTCACTTTTCTCTCCCTTGTATATTTTATTTCCATTTGTATATGTCGGCGGCCGATCGTAAAATCCGCCAGATCACGAAATTCCTAGGCATATCGTGAAATGCCGCCATTTCATAAATTGGCTAAGGGACATCCGCCATATCGTTCAAAACTCACCGTTTAGCGATTTGCCTAGTGACGTTTAGGCAGATCATGAAATTCCTAGGCATATCATGAAGCGCCGCCTTTTCATGATTTGGCGAGTTTAGGCAGATCATGAAATTCCTAGGCATATCATGAAACGCCGCCATATCGGTTCTGGCACTTCGCCGGCCGCTGCCGCGGCACGCTCGCTTCGCTCGCTCGGCTCGTGCGTCGTGATCACAATTAATACTAACCACTCCTCGCTTCGCTCGTCGTACCTAAATTTTTCTATATAAATAAATAACAACTAGTGAATACTTTATTTATCAACAAAATACTAACCTCTAAAATACGGGCAGACGTCCATGGTTTTTTCATATTGTGCACAGAATCCGTTTGATTCACATAAAAAGAACGGAGCTGATGTTCAAAAGCTTTCTTTTGCACTTCTATTTTGAATTCAATCACTAGTTTCGGTTTAAGGATCATTTTGTTGCGACGCCGACATTTTTCACGCGCTAAACAAACACGACCGGTCAGCTGGTCACGGCCGCCATTGCATACGCAGCGCCACCAGTGGCCAAAAAAGAAACTATTTTACGATGTGCCCGGTATAGAGCTAGGAATATCGACGAATGCGTTGCTCTAATCGATCTGCCGTATTATTTCTCAGGCACATCGTGATATGCCTGGCCAACGTTTAGGCATATCATGAAATGGCGGCGTTTTACGATATGCCTAGGAATTTCGTGATCTGGCGGATTTTACGATCGGCCGCCGACATATACATAAGTATTGTAGTCATAGGTTCCTCAACATATTTAAGTATTCACTTTTCCATACTACTGCATAGAAATTGGATACATATTTAAGTTAAAGAACCTACCGTACCAATAGGCCGGTTTTAAAGTACCTACATTAAAATCGCAAACTAACTGGAAGTTCTGATTTTCTACTAATATATATATATATATATTTTTTTAAGTAGCCTTTGCATCTTCGAAAGACCTGTGCTAATCTCGTAGCGTGTCCTGTACTGACTACTAGAACTTAAATTAATTGAGCCAGAGACTTGAAATTTCCGAAATCCGCACAAAGCGTTTTCGCTCTTCCTTCATCAACCGCACAGCAAAAGAGTGGAATTCCCTGCCTGCGACTGTGTTTCCTGAACACTACAATTTGGCCGCCTTCAAGTCTAGGGTGAATGAGCATTTACTAGGCAAGCGTGCTCCATCGTAGGCCTCATCCTCGCTTTCCATCAGGCGTGATTGTGGCCAAACGCAACAACATCATAAAAAAAAAAAAAAAAAAATATTGGCACATACATTTTCCTTTGACGTCCTCATCTCATTGTAACCTTCGTAACTAAATATATGGTATTTTGATAAATATTGTACCTACTCGTACAGTGCTGGATCCGGTTACTAATTAGTTAATTATTGCAAATAAAATTCAATTTTAAGGCATTAAAAATGTTTTATGTTAAACTCATAATTTAGGAGATTTAGTAGACACCGACAATTTTTTTTTTAAATGAGTATTTTTTTAATGTTACGAAATTTGCAAAGGTCTTCAGAAGCTGCAAACTTGCATATAAAAAAATCCTTAACAACATATTAAAAAATTAGCACTAGTACATATTTACAGTTGGGATATTTACGATTTCTAGTGTAATCAGCTACTATAAGACCGGCCTAAACAGTTTTTCTACTAGTAATAGTAATGGTGCATGTGTATTTAATGATACAAAAACAAGCCAACGCGCCTATCGAGTCCCTATTAAAAAAACACACTACAGTACTGCTGTAATTAAGGACAAAACAAGAAATAATAGTACATTGTGTCTTAAGGGCGGTAAACAAGGAATTACGAACGAGAGTCTATTAGACGCCCGAAGTCGAAGACTGAGGGCTTTAATGAGTCGATGTTCGTAATTCTAGTACCGCCCGTGCGACATACAATGTTTTTCATCACATTTGCGAGTAAAATTGTATATTTGTAAAAGAAAAACTCATATTTTTTCAAAAATTGCCGATACCGCTGACTACGCTCTTGGCAGCGCCAGCCTCCGCGCCGCCCCACCCCACGTAGCATGTGCCCGACGTGCGCGCGCCGCGCTCCTGCACGCCATGCAGTATCACACTCATTTACCGACCTTGGGCTTCATGACAACAAAATTAGTACGGGCAATAACTCATTTACCGACCACGGGTTTCATGACAAGCACATTAAGGTCGAGGGTTTTATTTGGGGGGTTGCAACCAAGGTAGCCTGCATGTTACGACACTGTTTAAGAGCAAGTGTGATGAAAAATATAATTTATTTACACATATTCTCTCTGCTGTAATTAAATACGCGCTCAATAAAATATTACTTCAGGGTTTACACACATGCGAGGACACACATTTCTCAGCGTACACAAAGAATTTCTAACTGTAAACATACCGACGTAACGACAGATCAGTGGCTATTTTTAATCGCACACATCTTTGGCGTACTTACAATTATTATGTGCTGAATGTGTTATTTTTGAATACGCTGAATCTAGACAAAAACTCAAGTTATGTGGTTATATATGAGTTTACCCGAACCGCGTTTTTTCGAGGTTCCGTACCTCAAAATGAAAACCACTGAACCTGCCTGGCTGGCAAGTTATGGGACTTTCAAATAAATCAATACCCATTGGGTACTTCCCATTGTTCTAGAATAATAAAACGAAATAAAACTTTTTGTTCACTGTCCTTGCATTGCCATCCAAACTATATACGAGTACATATTTGTACCAAGTTACAAGTGGACCCCATTTACCGTTCAAGAGTTCTGTCATACGGAGATGATCCGCATGATGATGTAAGTAAGTATACCAAATTGCGACTCTATAGGTTACCAGAAAGTGGCCGTAAAATGGTTTGCAAATTTTACAACCACAACTTTCATACATGCAGACAAATATAAAAAGTTACGAGTGTTGCAAATTAATTTAAAAAAAACGAATATTATTAGGTGATTCGTAGTAATAATACCATAATAGTTATTTGTGCAACAAGAGAACAAAGTTGTTTTTTGCTGCGAGTGTTGATTTTGAAACCCGAGTAAGCGAAGGATTCTATAATTGGTTACATTTCTTTGGAACATTGAACGTTTTTTTTATATTTGACATAATATATCGGTCGGTAGATAGTATGTAAATGAGGCTTGTTAGTGTACCATCAGCCAAATAAGTGGTCTATCAATTTTTAAACGAGTTCCTATCAAATGAATATGTCGCTAAAGTAGAACTTTCAAGTTGACAGATACGTCTATTGGTATGACAATTATCAACTTTAGGGTGGTAGACCACAAATTTGGCTGATGGTACCTACATTCGGAGGAAGCGTTGCGGGATACATAATTGTTGCATTTTAAACGAGTCAATGATAATGTACTATTATCACTGAATAACAGATTTGCTAACAGTAACAAAAAAAAATCGTTGCTTGTAACATAACTTGAGTGACAACAAAACTAAGGTCTACTAGTAGGTAGCTAAAAGTTAGGTGATGTCTTACAAAATCAGTTTTGCAATATTAGCATAATAAAATATGTACATTTTGGCTAAACCTCAAGGAATCGAAAACTAGTTAAGCTAGGTATCCTTTTTTTTTCAGTGATAAGGTATTTTTGGTACTAGAAATGTCACCGACCAAGGGTAATTAATTATGACATGCGAAAAAGTACATCATTTTGTAAGATTAACATGGATACATCTCTTTGTAGTTGACTGTACATATTAGATTGGTGAAAAATGTATATCTAAAATCTACTTTATAACACCGAATTAATTTTACAACGACGAGATTGACAAATAACAGTCGACATCGTTTTTTAGGGTTCCGGAGCCAAAATGGCAAAAACGGAACCCTTATAGTTTCGCCATGTCTGTCTGTCTGACTGTCTGTCTGTCCGTCCGCGGCTTCGCTCAGGGACTATCAATGCTAGAAAGCTGTAATTTTGCACAAATATGTATGTAAACTATGCCGAAAAAATAGTACAATAAAATTTAAAAAAAAAATTTTTTAATGTACCTCCTCCTTTTTTTTCTCATCCAACCCTGTAGTGTGGCGTATCGTTGGATAGGTTTAAAATCATTAGGGGGTTGCTAAAACGATTTTTCGATTCAGTGATTTGTTCGCAAAATATTCAACTTGAAAGTGCAAATTTTCATTTAAATCGAGCGTCCCCCGTCCCCCTTTAAACCGGTGGGTGGAAAAATTTGAAAAAATTCAGAATGGTAGTAAGTATATCAAAATTTCAAGGAAAACTATAACGGCTAAGTTTGCTTGAGAATTATTAGTAGTTTAAGAGTGAATAGCAGCCTAAGGTATAAAATATACCTAAACTTGGAAGATTCCGTATAAAATACGAAATCCTTAGAAAAATATTACTTATTTTTTCGTAATGGCCACGGAACCCTATTTTGGGCGTGTCCGACACGCTCTTGGCCGGTTTTTTTAAAGTACGAAAACTTAGTGTTTGTCTGTCACTAAATCTTATAACTGACATCTTAAGTAATCATGTAAAAAATATTCCCAATAAACTATAGGTATTAAGGTCGTTTGTCACGGTCAGCTAGGCACTAAGCGCCTGTAGATGACGTTAGTGTGCAAATTCCACGTATTTTTTTTTTTACGATTGAAATCGTGGATATTTTTATAAAATAATGTACATACCGCCAATAGCGTGAAATTTGTGATATATCCTACTAAGTTTCAGATGTATTTTAATTTAGAAAATACTTTCACTTGATCGCTGCAGTTTCGACTGAGATATTTTCGCACACATGCTTGTAATTTGTTGTAAACAGAAGTCTTTGTTAATTTCGCTCTCATGATCAAAGAGCAGATTGGCCTAGTTGCATAAAGCTATAGTTTACCCTACCCACAGATTAGGAAGTTCGAGTTCAAACCCATTGTAAGATATAGTTTTTTTTTGTTTTTTTTTTTATTGTTCTCAGTTAATGATGTTAATATTTTTTGAAATGTGTAGCTAAAAATTTATAAGACCTACTTTAGGCACAAACATTTTTTTTTTTTAATTTTAGGTAAATCTGAATATGCACAGTACAACTACAAGCCTTAAGGCTTGCTTGCATAACAATTAATTTTATGGTGACATGCGACCACGGCACTCCTCCTGAAGTCTGTGTATAAGAATATTTTCTTGCTAGATTGAATCAGGCGTCACTTTGCGGAGGTTCATATTTGTGGTCACGGAGGAGCAAATTAATTGCGTATAGTTCTTAAACATTTTCTTATTTTTTATTTCACGTTTTTTCCGTAGTCGAGTTTCAGTTTTTTAAACTTTTGTTATGACTTGACGAATTTGACATTTGACTTGATGTTTTTTTATTTTTATTTTATGGAAAAAAGCCACAAGCCATGCAGCCTTTATCTGATTTTATCACTACTAATTTATAATCCGTTAATGCAATTTTCCGTACTTATTTGTTAATACGTTCATGTTATGTGATTTTCTTCCTAATTTCTGTCGGAAATCCAAAGAATTGGCAATGCATTTGTTCGCTGCACTTCAGTCTTTTGTACCTATGGCCAGCAAAAATATAAAAAAAAGTTAAACGAGCTTCAAAATGGTAATTATGTGATTTTGATCAGACAAATCAAACGAAATCTGGCAACGTCGCTTAGCATCGAATTGTCGGCGAGTTGACAACGTAGCTGAAACGCACACTACTAACCGAGCCGTTGGCGTACGATACTGTCGCCGTCCACTCACATATTGACAAAAATTAACTAAAATAATCATCTAGATTAAGCTATTAATCAAAAGCTTTCTTTAGGTAAATAAAAAATGCCTCAAATAAAGAACAAAATAAACGTCAACAGATGTTATTTTAGTTTTAAATTATTCTTTCAAGCGCTCATGAGTGTGTAAATAAATTAATCTTTTTTGGAACTAAATCATTCTTTATCGGACTCGGATTCGTATGAAGTGTTACATTATTGTGGCAAGGGTTTTGTCTCGATGTTTTAGAATGCATGGAGATAATTAGATACAACAGTATGGGGTCTATTATTAATGAGCAGGTAAATTTAGTTTCATCTCCCTTGCTACGGCTTGGATCTAATTTCAGCAATGGTAGTTAATAAAACATGCCTTGACAGTAAATAAATAAAAATCAAGGTAGTTTTGAAGGACGGTTTAAAAAATGTATTAATAATTTGTGGGTAGTTTTGTTTTGTTTCATAAAACGTATGTGGGTACTTGGGGAGTTACAGTGACAAGTTAAAACGGTGGTTGTGGTTCGTTAGTCTAACAACTGGTAGGATGGTGTACGGTTGTGTCACTCTGAAGATGAGCTCTGGTTGAGTTCGAAACGCGTCAGTGTAGTGTGGTGGTGGTGATAGATGGGTTTGTGTGATTTGTGTGTGTTCTTACTGTGTGGAGGTGGAGGAACTGCATGAACACGCATATTTTGCATAAGCTTAGCTATCGTAAGGTCGCGGGTGAGCAGGGAAATTCTTTTAGTTCATTTTTAATATTGTCTTTTGTATAGGTTTTTAGGACATGTTTACTTTTCAAAATTCAAAAAAAAGCTCTTGTCATAAGCGCTTTCTACATTTTATTGGGTTTTATTTGGCTTGCGGCTGATTAACTATTTTTTTCATAACCTTACAAATTATAAATTTTTACGTAACTCACTAACAGCTCCGTCTCGCAACGTGTGATCTTAAAATTTGTCTAACACTTTTTTTTGTGCTGACTATACTTTTTGTTGACTTCACTTGCATTGTTATCCAAACCACATTTTCGTACCAAATTTCAAGTCGAGGCCATTAACCGTTAAGGAGTTCCGTCCAGCATAGACGATCCTGGCTAGACCACCAGGATGTCACTGCCAGATCATTGTATTGTCACCAGATTTACATAAGTATGTCAAATGTAAAGTCAATCCGACCACTGAAAGTGTGTCAATTTCAACTTGCAAGATTTGACCCGCACATCCATCCATACATACATACAGACATTCATACATTGAAAGTTAAATAAAATATAGGTTGTGGTATTTTGACTATGAGTTAAATAAAAGCTTATAAAATATAAGATTTTCCAGTTATTGATAATCCTTAAAACATATTTCGGTATTTTTCCAGATTAGTGTTCTAATTCTAATTGACGTGTCGCTTTTTTCCACTTACTTTTCAATTATTTAATTTTATTTCCAATACAGTAACATATCGACCATTGAAACTTAAATGTTTATAGGGCACTTTATAATTATTAAAGGTAAGAAACAAAATAAAATTTATAAGACGCGTGAATTAGAAAAACGAGCGTGAATTAGAAAAACGACGTTTTAATTAGAATATTTTACTTTTGCTTGACCCGTGTATTAAAAATGCGACGCGTTTATCAAGCGTTTATCGGACAAATTTTCTTATATTTTTTAAATTAAGACAATAAGATAATTATTATGTATTTACTTTTTACTACTAATTCTATGCGTTCATTTTTGACGCTTGAATTAGACGCGTGAATTAGGGATTCTTGAAAAACACAATACCTTTTTTTAGGTTCATGTAATAAACTACAGAATCTAGTATCGATAATGCGGCCTTTAATGAATACTATAATTCGTATTTACTCTTATATTTAATGCACTAAGTAAGAAAGTATTTTTTGAAACTTGCGGAATAGCGAAGCCATGGCCACAAAAGGCAGATAGGTTGATATATTATTATTATTGTTGTAGGTACGTGAATTATTGTCGTCTTTGTCACCATCACGCCAACTTCTTGTGGTTTATAACTTTAAATTATCGCTCGATTCAAAAAGTGTTTGTTGCTTGGAGTTTAGCATGCAAAGTCGACATTACTAAAGCGAGTGAATGGCGGGCCGGCAAGCACCATTCATAGCATGGCATACGTCATGCAGAACGCATCTGTGGTGGGTGCAACCTTTCGATCGTCAGCTTGAATGAATGCGGAGTACCAAACAGGATCGATACTCGCTGCGGCACCGTGGTGCCCCGTGACGTCACTGCCATCCTCGCCCCCATCCCGCCACGTGCTCGGGCCACGGGGTCGGTCGGTCTCGGCCCCGAATCGATGCCGCGCGGGGTCCATTGCTCCCCTGTGCTGGCTGCTGTTCCCCCTTCCTTACCCTTCCCACCCACTAGCCTATTTTCTAACGTGAAAACACCCAAATTTCTGAGTGGCAAAGAAATACATTTTGTAGGTATCTGACGAAAAAACGGACCTCGTGCGTGAATTTCCCTACATTTTTCCCGTAATAAATTAGTGCTTCAATCCCAATCCCAGCCTAGCGAGTATAAGGCCCACTGCTGGGCACAGGCCTCCTCTCAGAACAAGAGGGCTTGGGCCATAGTTCCCACGCGGGCCCAGTGCGGATTGGGAACTTCACACGCACCATTGAATTGCTTCGCAGGTTTGTGCAGGTTTCCTCACGATGTTTTCCTTAACCGCAAAGCTCATAGTAAATTTCAAATGTAACTCCGCACATGAATTTCGAAAAACTCAGAGGTGCGAGCCGGGGCTTGAACCCACGACCCTCTGCTTGAGAGGCGATAGGTCAAACCACTAGGCCACCACGGCTTTCATTAGTGCTTATTTAAATGGAATTAAAACATTCTGTCGACAAATCTTTTTTCACTTCAGCACCTCAAACAGGCAGGTTTTGCTATGAGAAATCAGTAAGCAAAATCGCATTTTGCTCACTCCGTGAGACATAGTAACTTTATAATATTTTTTTTAAATGCTGAGTACAGCGTTGGGTCTACTGAATTCCAAATATTTGAACTTCACTTTGATCTGTTACTTTCACTTCAACACGAAAAAAGCGAGAGATAGGATCAAATGTGTTGATTACAATTTTAAAGTCAATTTTTGGTATTAAAAATATATCGATGCCTAATAAATTAGGTACATGACAACGAAATATTTCCAAACTGTAAAATTTCCCGATCTTTTAATAGAATATGCAACCTCATTGCACGAAAGCCGCTTCTCTTGTTATTTTTTTTTATAAAAGAATTCCGTATACTGCCTCTACAGTTGGAAAAATATTTGTTAAATTGAATGATTTTTTAACAAATCTATTTATGTTTATGTAAAAGAAATCTTAATTAAATTCATATTTAAATGTTTAGTAACAATACGTTTATTGTTAAACCTTTTTAATCACCCCAAGATGAGGCTTTTTGCAGTATTAAAAAATAAGGGTGACATATAGCACAAGAAGTTCTAAGTTCAAATTACAATGCATGCTATGACTGTTATGAGTATGAGATTTGTATTGTATCTACTGGACACTTTTTTATGGTTTTAAATGTGATTATTATATTTGTTTCTTAATATTCGGATAAAGTATATTTAAAAAAAAAGTGTTTGTTTTGTGAAAAGGTAGGTATATGTATGTGGTTTTATTCTTATGTTACATTTAAATGATGTTTTCGCTGATGAGGTGAAAAATTTTATGTGTCACACGAGACCATAGTTTTTTTGCATCTCGTGTATTTGAATCCCTTGTTGCTCTCAGGATTCTAACCTAGAATCACTCGCTCACGCTCGTGATTCAATTATAGAATCCTTCGCTTACTCGGGATTGAAAATCAACACTCGCAACAAAAAACAACTTTGCTCTCTTGTTGCACAAATAACTATTATGGCATTAAAAATATATCGATACCTAATAAATTACACATGACAACGAAAAATTTCCAAAATGTTAATTTTCCCGATCTTTAAATAAAGTATGCAACCTCGTTGCACGAAAGTCGCTTCTCTTGTTTTTTTATAAAAGAATTCCGTATACTGCCTCTACAGTTGGAATAAATATTTGTCAAATTGAATGAATATGTAACAAATCTATTTATGTTAATGTAATAGAAATCTTAATAAAAACATTTATAATAACTTATACGTTTATTATTCAACCCAATTGGATTATATTAAAAAAATTGTGTTTGTTTTTAAACAGGTAGGTATATGTGGTTTTATTCTTATGTTACATTTAAATTATGTTCTCGCTGCCGAGGTGAAAAATTGTATGTGTCACACGAGACCAAAGTTTTTTGCATCTTGAGTGTTTGAATCCCTTACCTACTGTTCTCAGGATTCTAACCTAGAATCACTCGCTAACGCTTGTGGTTCAATTATTGAATCCTTCGCTTACTCAGGATTCAAAATCAACACTCGCAACAAAAAACAACTTTTTTCTCTCGTTGCACAAATAACTATTGTCTGTGCTTACGTGGGATGAAACATCTACTAGTTAAGTACCTAAATAGTTTCTTAAACGTTCGACCTTGAATTAGCATCTGTGTGTTGAGCGTTAGCAAAATCTATCTAGTTAATAGAAAAATCTAGCTTATACTCGTAAATAGTAAGAAATATGTGCGTACATAAAAAAATGACCAGAATTGCCTATATTTATTTTAGACTTGTATTATTATGTACGATAATGTTTATGTGTAGATGTGTTTTTGTTGCGTTTTAATTTTCTGGTTTACTGTTTATGCACCACCTGCTGTAAACTAGTCCTTCCTTCTTTCTGTTAAAAGGTTGGCTGGATGAGATCGCTCTTAAGCGATAAGACCGTCTATTGCTTACCTTGTAATTTTCTCTCTGTGTACCTGTTTTCTGTATCGCTTACTATTTCTGGTGTACAATAAAGAGTCGTTGAATCTATTGTATTGTACCTACTGTATGACTACCAAAAATATTTTTAAATCATTTTACAAAAAAAAACAAAGGAAAAAAATTACAATACCACGAAGCCATTTCAAGAAGAAGCTACCTGTTACAATTTACAAGCGTTTCACCATCTATTGATTAAATTTATTTGACGGATAAATATGATGCCGTCTCTGTTTGTTTTGTCCAACTAGACAGAGATGGTATCACATTTATCCGTCAATTAAAATTAATCTATGGGTGATGAAACAGCCCCGTAGTCTCTTTTCAAAAGACTACCACTTGTAAATTGTAACTTGTAGCTTCGTAAAATAGGGCACAAGTAAGTAAGTCCAAATATTTATGTAACCATCACCACCAGATGCCAAAAAAAACTTAAATGGTCATCACATCGCCACGAAATAGATAGATAGTCTGAGAAATAGTTTAATAACTCCAGACAGCTGTTAACAGATACAACTCAATGTCCTTAATAGCCATTTTGGTTTATTTTTGTTCATTATTCTGGTGTGGAGTTTAAGTCTGAAAACTACCTAAATAATTATAGCAATTAAAGATATAATTGTCCGGACAAAGGTAACAAACTCGAACCCACAAACCGTCAGTTACGTACACAGCAGGGCTACTACGAAACGAAGTTCTCGCTCTCGTATTAAATAGTATAAGTGTCAGAGGGACCGCACGACACGAACTTCGAGTTTCGTAGTAGCCCTGCTGTTCTACCCAGAGGTGTAGAGTTGCAATTATTTAAAAGGTACTGAACGAATCGAAGATATTCGTATCACTCATGTAGCGTCAGCAGCGACTACTTAGAGCGATTTTTGTACATTGACAGTCCAATGTCGCGTTTGTTGGCTATATGGCATTGGGACAATACTAAACCTCTCATTGCAAACCATTAAACCAAGTAGGTAATAAAGGGTTTTAATCAGTCTACATTTACAGACATCAAAGAAGGAGGAATTTCTTGATTTGTCCCTGTGTATTTACGGCTACGGTACAATTTAGCCACTGTTTTGTTATTTCTAAAATATGCTATTTAGCATCTTTTAATTTTTTTCTTGAATTTTATCTATTCGGTCACATGTTTGTTCTAATCTAGTTGCATCGTCACTCTCCACAATGTTCATGTATTATCAGATTCTAACAAGGTATTATTTATACATTTATTCAGGCTCTATCGAGCTCCACAATTACAGCGATCACGAACAACCGGTGTAAGTTAAAAGACTATATACCTGCATGACCCAGAATGTTTTCGTGGGATCCGCTAGCCCTACATACATAATGAATTGACGGTGTAAATTAAAAAAAATTGTATTCGTTTTAGGAAATACATATATTACCTAAATGTATGTAATAAAGAGTATGGCACGCGGAAGTCCCCTGGTTCTACTGAGGTGTTTTTAGTTTCCTGTAAGGAAACTGAGACGTTCTGGATACAGGGATATTATTTGGTCGCATGCAATGTCTGTAGGGTTCACTCCGAACACTACCGCTTATTGAGCGAAGGGCAAAGAAGCAAAGAAAGTCCAAGTCGTGTCCAATGTGCTTCACGTTCCAAGAACACAGGAGGTAGGTAGTGTTCGTAGACAAACCCTCTGTGATTTCACTGTGCAGCTTCTAATGAATGCAATGTCCACCTATCCTTCAAGACCCTACTACGATGAACTGAAGTGTTAGATGTTGTAATTAACTTACGCACGTGAATACTCGTACAATAAATCAGTATTTCTTGATGTGTAGCTTGATCGGTGACTTGTTAATAATTTCAAAATTTATAAATGATACGTGTATTAAGACAAGAACTTAAAATATCAAATTCAAATGTATACTCAGATATGGGAATCTGCTCCGAACAAAACTAAAATAATAATACATGTATAACTCAGATATAAATAAAGTATAAGTAAGTATTAGTTAAAATATACGCCATCACAACGCAAGTTGGTTGCAAACGAAATATGATTAAATAGTTCAGTTTTCATATAAATCAGTATTTACCGCTTGACTATAATTTTGTTTTAGTTGAATTTTGCTCTTAATATCAAAAATAAATACTTGGTACTGGTATATTGCAAATGAGATATTTATAATATTAATAAAGGTTAAAATCGCAAACTAACTGCTAGTTCAGATTTTTTAAATACTCGTATATTGTTTGAACCAGTCTCGAAAGACATGTGCTAGCCTCGTAACATGTCCTGCCTAACTGATTCACCATCGCCCAGCTGAAATGGGTCTGACAAACGTTTTTTACTTTACATGCTAAATAAATCTACAAAAAATTACGAGAAAAACTGTGTTTTTTCTTTTTCATATCTTAAAAAATGACTGAGATATTTACAACCAAAGTGCAGTTTTTAAAAAGGTTTTTAAGAAGGTTTTTAAAAACGCAAGCGGGCGCTCTCTAGTAGACGACGTCACACGAAACCAGAGACTGAATTTGACAAAAGTAATCTTTGAGGATCATGAAGGTGCATTAAGAAGCGATGTTTTTAAATTCCCCGGGATAGGGTATCTAAAGGATTTATATTTTCATTTGAAAGCGACTCAAACTTCATAACTATAAGTAAATATTACAAATTTTAAATTTTATTATTATTCCGATTTCGATCAAAAGCTGAACAACTCTTTAAATTGTATTTTTTTAGGCTGTGTTTTGGTAACTCTAGGTCTACAATATTTTTTATTGTACAAATAAGTAAACAAACAAAATTGACAAACATACATAACATATAGACCTATGAGAAAACAATAGACAAAAAAAAAAAACTAATCAATGGCTGGGGCAGGCAAGTGCACTGCTGGTCTTGGGTCAGTCCATTCAATGGATGGGAATTTATAATTTATTTATTTGGTAACTTGTAGGTACGGTCAAGGGCATTAATCTATATATACGTTACCGAGACATCAAAAATATCTATACACCTTTATGCCACTAAACATAAGAGGTAAGATCGATATACATATTTTGACGTTATGGCTAATTGTAGCAAATTTAATCTTCTTTAAATAATAAGAACAACAGGTAAGTATCAATTAAATGCATACTTAGGAGATATAATGAAAATAAGGAAAAAACGCAGTTTTTCTAATGCTACGAAATTAGCACACGTTTTTTCAAGCTGATAACTTGAATATACCACAGATAGTGGTTTTAACAACATAAAAAGGAGGACAAGTAGTTAGTTTGAAAGTTTGATATAAGCGACATATTCATTTGATAGGAACTTGTTTAAAAATTGATAGACCACTTATTTGGCTGATGGTACAATTTGATTTATCTGCATTGAGACATGGGACACTTGATATCCCGGTAATGCGTTCCCGTGGGATAATATTTTAAGTTTAAACAAGAATAGAGGGTACTGTTCAAGAACGGTGACGTACCTACCGTCCCTCGGCTCTCAAGATGATGTGTTAACTTCGTTTGCAATCAATAGATGGCGTTGTGCAAGCGAACGTTGTCCTTTTAAATTGTGACCGTAACCTTTTTCAGGCCAATCATGGGCCAATCTTTAAAAAAAATATTTATTGCGTTGCCATGGTAACAAGAATCGTGTAAGTAAACTGTTATTGTTGTATATTTAAAAAATTGCACGGGCATAATATTATGTAGGCAATATACAACAGTTCAGTTAAGACGGCATTAAGCTAATTCTAATGCGGGCGAAGCCACGGGCTAAGGCTAGTCGTAAATAAATATGAATGGGAACCGAATTGGCAATTAAATACATATCATCAAGTTATTGATCTTTATAATTGACTACGTATTTGTTTTACCCCTTACCCTTTCTCTATTCTTTAGGGATTCAACTGTATCGCATGGCTTTAAATATCCTTTACACAAAATGTGTAGGTACTTCTAGTACGTAAACTGGGGTTACTTTAGAAAATTAATTATGGGACCACTTTGATAGATTTAAAATGGTTATTAAAACGCAAATATTCATAGCTCGATTGAGCAAATAAAGTAATAAGTTTGGAAATTTGTGAAGGTAGGTATTTCATTGCCACAGATGGTCTAAAAAAAATAAAGACATTTCATAAAAACTGTTTTCCAAAGTTGCCCCTGCTTTTTAAAGTAACCCCACCCCGTTTTACTCTACGGTAAGCTGATGAGATTTTACTGAATGAGCCTGAACTTCGCAGCGATTCAGACCTGATCATATTATTATTGTAATAAATTAAATGTATTATATATTCAAAACTGTAGTTCTAACATTGACAACTATTTTTAAAGATTTAATTTTACTATAGGCGTGCTTTAAATGCTTAACAAATATGAGAGCATTATAAACCGCATTTGCGTTAAATGTATATTTTATTGCAAAAAAAGGTGTATCCTCTGTATGTATTCGTATTTAACTATTATTTTATTTAATAGTATTAGTAGGTTATTATACAAGGTCTTAATTAAATAACTGAAACCTCAGACACGCCAAAATATGTTTTAATTTTAAGTTAGTTGATTGCATTTATTTTTGAACACCTAAATTTATTTATAAACAAACAAATAATATAGGTGTACAATAATTAACAGGAATAAATAAAAAAGAACTAAAACTAACTTACTCTAATCCTAAAAATCTATATTTACAAATAAAAACCTTCATTATTTTAAAAGATAATCGTATTTTTGCTAAGTCAGTAGTTCTGTTTCGTTTCTAACTCTACACTCATAATTTGTATCTGTCAGTTGCACTTTGACGTTATTAGAAGAAAATCATACATTGACAGCAAAACTACCAGTATTAAATTATCGAAATATAGTAGGTACGCAAAATATTTAATTGGCGCCTGTTGCAGTCGTATCTTTAAGACTGGGCGGGCACAGTAACAAAAGGGATTTAAAAACACAAACACAACCTAATTTAAAACATATTGTAATCGATTCTACTCTCGATTCTGGGCATACTTATTTCTGGTTTTCAGTTATTTAATTAACATTTTGTATAAATAGGGACATATAAATAAGGCCTTATGTATTTTATGTTTCTGCCAAATACCTAAATTAATTATTGACAATATATAATAATTATGAATAGTGCGTTAACTGTGTTGGTCGGATCCACAGGTAAGGCGATGGCGCGCGACGAGGGCGGCGGCGTCGGCTGCGCACACGCCGTGTGGCGCGGCCGGCTGCCCGCGCGCTCCCCGCCGCCTTGCCACGTGTGAGCGGAGCCCACACACGCCTACTCCCTTACAACCCCCTCCGAAATATTTCCCATACGCCTCACATGCGTGCGACCAGTGTTAAATGAACTTGTGAACTAGAAGGTGTTTCACTTTTATTTCGTCGTGCAAACCCTAGGTAGTAATATAGCGCCGAAATGTTTTAAAAACTACTCTCAGTAAGCTTGTAAAGCTTGCCCAGAAAAATATAATAAGCTGCTGTGACTTCAATGAGAATGCCTTTGGCTACATTTTTAGTCAGGGTTTACAATGAGCGCATTGTGCTCGCTGACTCTGATTGTAAATACGAACAGCTTACCTACTGCTTAATAGTGACACTTTATACATTACGACACAATCACATAGGAATGGTTCTTCGTGAATATATCAATAGGCCTATAGAAGACATGTATTCGTTCCGTATGTGAACCTCGAGTATCGCTTTCTGCTTATCCATATAGTTAATTTGTAAATAGTATAAGGGTGGAAGCGGTGTGCGCTCCACCCCCGGATATGGACAACTGAAAGTGATGCTATAGAGCGATTTTATTGTGTCGACTCGCTCTCTCTTAGTAATATAATCTCGGACTTTGACATAACCCAGCTTGAGACAAGACACACTCATTCGCCCGAAGCCAAATAAAAACTAGCTTCCGAGGCGCCATTCGATAGTTAACCGTGATGGCCTAAACCGAATACAGTGCCCTGTTACACCCACGACTAAATATGATCTCAAAAGAGCATTATCTCTGGACGTAGTTGGCTATTGGCATCTTTAAAAGGAAGCTAAGTACTTAAGCAACGTTTTGTACATACAACAGAACTGATTGTTCACTCTATTTTAAACGAGGGTTCGTCTTATCTCTTGCCCCAATACATAATTCTTCTCTAACGCCAAACATAAGCCTTCATTGATGTTAACCATTGACAGTTCTGACAGTAACGGTAAGTTAATATAACGAAACTAGGTACTTAAGCAAGTACTTCAATTAACTGCCATCGAAACAGATTGAAGGTTTTGATTTAAATGTGATAAGTGCAGAATATATTTTGTCACGTCCGAATTGATCACATACCTGCAAGGGGACTGTGCGATAATTTTTGAATAATATTGATACTTAACTTTGCGAATACTAGAGCACAAATACCTACTCTGTTTTGAAATATTAAACTGTGTGACCTATGCACCAGGTGAACTACCGCAAACTGTTTGAAATTTATCGTACAGATCTAAAACAAGCTCGATTGAAAACTTTAACAGCGAGGTTGTGATTGATGCGAGTACCTATTATTATCATCCTCGTACAAGCAGGAGTATAGATCTAAGTTAAAAATACCTTAATCCACACCCATATCATAAGTCCTCTATAATGCGTTCAAAAACCGTTGGCATTAAACAATCGATTTTACTATGACAACTTTCTTGTCTGTGGTAGTAGGTAACAGCCAAAGTAACAGCAGTAACGTAATTTTTATTACATTATCAAATATATATATAGTAATGTAATGAAATGAAAGAGTTTTAAATGTGGAGCAGCTGTCAAAATTAAAACAATTTAAATGGGCCACTATTCTGTTATCCATAGACACAACATTTTCTCGAAACCAAATTTCACTTTGGTATGTTTTTAACCGACTTCAAAAAAGGAGGAGGTTCTATGTTCCAATGTTTGTATTTTTTTTATGTATGTTTACCGATTACTCAGTCAATTTTGTGGACCGATTTTCAAAATTATTTTTTTATTCGAAAGAGTACTCTTCTGAAGTGGTCCCATTGTCACCAAGTCAAGATATAATGATGGAATCCTAGGGAAATTGAGGGCAAACTTCAAAATTTATAGGGACACCTATGGCGATTATAGCATTTTTAGCATTAAGATAAGCATTTACATTCAGAAAGTATCATTTGGTAAACTGGACCTGATGAAGAAGACCGTAGATGGCCAATGGAACTCGTCAAAGCTCGCGCGTCTATAAACGATCATGATTAATAAACCTAGATAAGCGACTAAGAAGAAGCTTTAAGTTAATGATTCTTTCGAACTGATCTCTGATGCTGAAGCCGGAAGGTAGGCAACGGAACTCTGTTATAAAACAACGTAACTAAGCCGTGTTTGGGCTTAGTGGAATCGTTGTGAGATGTACTTTGGCTACAAATCACAAAAAAGTGAGAAATAAAGAAATTTTTTAATAAAAAAGTAAAACCGACTACAAAAAAATAAAAAAATAACAAAAATGGAACCGACTACAAAACCCTTAAAAATATTTTTCTAGATAGGTACCTATACTAGTGCGAAGTCGGTGACTCAGGACTGAAACCCATAGTATGTAGCTGAGGTAGACGACTATTGTTCCACTCCTGCTGGCTCGTGCTGAGGCACCGACTTCGAGCTAGTAGGTACATATCTAGAAAAATATTTTCAAGGGTTTTGTAGTCGGTCCAGTATTTTGTTATTTTTTGTTTTTTTTTGGAGTCGGTTTTACTTTTTTGTTAAAAATTTTCTTTATTAAATAAATATAAATTGCGCGACAATTTGATCTCGAGCGACTTAAGAATAAGGACTTTACGTACCTATTGACTTGTCTGTCTTGGAAAAAAAAACATTCGTGACAGAGATTTGTCTTGCCGCCATTACTGTTGTCATTTTGTTTGTTGTTTTTTTGCGGTGTTGCTGTTTAAAGTTAACAAAAAATAATTCCTTTATCTGGTTTAATATATTATTTATAAGTATATTAGTTTAACACCTATGGATTTATGTTACCGGTCGAACGTCAGCAATGCAATGCTGTTCATTTGTCATCGGTTTCTGAACCCATCTTAGAGTACTTATAATATGTGTGTGGATAAAATATGTATGTAACTGTACGTAATTAGGCCTTAAACACTCTTGTGATCCTTTTATGAAACTCGGCTGCGCCTCGTTTCATTAAACCACACTCGTGTTGTAAGGACCCCTGTTACGTAACAGTTGCATAAACTACCATTGTTGTATGTCGTGCGTATTTCAATGTAATAATCGTACAGATATACAAGACAAGCTTATAGCCCAGTCCAAATACCCCGTGTGTATCGTGCAACAGCCTCGAATTCTTGCAAGTGTAGACAATAGAATATATTTGGCGAGAACATGAATGTCGTAGATTACATTAAATGTCTAGACAAACATGTACCTAAATAACATTTAATATCCGCATTGCGGATTAAAACCAATACTTTGTCGTCATCAAATTGTTGTTTCCTAATAAGTAATTGATGTTTATTAATTGTGGTAATAATATAAAGGATGGTTGTGAGGCGGCAATACGCCCAACAGCACTGATAAGATACTTAAAATGGCAATGTCATAAGCAACTTTTCCAATTATTCCTGGGTGATTTTTGTTACTTGTACCACAAGTTGCCATTTTACTTCATAAATTTAATTGTCATTAGAGATTGATTGGTAAGTAATAAGATGAACGCTTTTAAACCATCAATTCTAATTATAATTGTAAAAGGTGCTTGTGGCTAATCAGTTGCATTTTATTGAAATGCAAAGTAAGAATGTTATATTATTGTTAGCGTGTAATGTTATATTAAAACATATCCAATTAAGACGTGATTATATTATTATATTATGTTGATTATTATAAGTTTTAGGATGAAGCTGGCTGTTACACAAGTCAAAGCCACGTAGTAGATAAAGATTTATTAGTAGTAGATAAAGATTTATTATCCGTCGCAATCAAAATATTGCTCCGAGCTGGTTAATATTTACAGTAACAACTTCGTTTGACGCTAATGATTGAACACAAATGATACACGCTCGTTGCCTGCTTTCGCTTCGTAATTGATTGATAACTATAACAAATTCAAATGCTAACATTTCATATTTTATTTAATATTACATAAGAAATCAATCTCAATCCGTGTCACCACCAAAATAAGCAGCCGATGACTAGCCGATGAACATGTGCTTAACACATGTCAATTCAAAGTAAACTGTCATTTTGAGCATGACTAACACGTGTTTAAGTTTTTTGCGGTAAAGCCCATAAATAATCAGTTTTTCAAGTTAGCACTCATAAAGAATGCATATTCATTGAACCCAGGAAAATAATTTACTTAAATAAATAAATAAAATAATTTGCATTAGCAGATTTTTAGCGCGTCGCTTGTCCCGGCGCTTCTGGCAGTTTTCTGCCACCACAACGATGATAGTCGTCAGGTGTTTGTTAATAATTATTTGTTAAGTAGTATAGATTAACATTCAACATATTTTTCATATCATTAATACACATTTCATAGCGATAAACATCTACATGAAAAGACATGATATTTACGCTCTTAATATTATATAGGTTAGTATATAGTTATAGCAATATCGATTAGCAATTAAGTACTGCCCTTTTACTGGGCTTAGAATTTCCTTTTATGCTATTTTTTAATGATTCCATGGTGTAACAGTTTCCGAGCATTCCTTGAAACTCCGCAGTAATGTAATGGCAAAAAATAGCAAGTAAACTAAGATAAATGTATCAATTCCAGTATTTGATGTTTCGTAATTATGTGTGAAATGTAAAGTAATTATTGACAACTTAGTTAACAAATGTAACCATCACAAATCCTGGTCGATATCCTACGTGGTGCAAATTGACTAGAGTGTAAAGTCGTGAGATGCCGGAGACGGCTGCAGTTTTTAATCGTGGACTCCGCCTGCACATGCCGATAGCAGTAAAAGCTTGACGATTTTTCTGTGGTCCACAGTCGCTAGATTCTTATAGTATGTAGTCTGAAATAAGGTCAATTAGTATCTGGACTATTATGGAATCCTAATTAAATAAGGCTTTTTGATGTAGGTTGTATCATCGTAGGTCTAACATGAACATTATAAAGGCCCCTGCATGACGCAGAGTGAAACATGATATCCAAATCTCTTGTATTCTGACGACTCTACTAGCTAACAGTGTACCGATAGCAACAGTTCGTTGAAACCAAAAGATTTATATACAGATCGTCGCAAAATCTATGCACAATTTTGCAGCCTATAAGTAATTAATTAATTATAGTATCGGTAGTACTTTTTGAGTGGCTGCAACAATAATTTATATATGAGCGTTGATTGAATATGCTGATTAAATATTCAAAGTTCCAATTATGCATAGGATTTGTAACACCCTGTATATGAAACGATTTGGAAATACACAGTCAGTATCTATCTACTCTCGGTTTTTGCTACAAAATATATTATATTAGTCGTAGGCCTTTACCGGTTTTTAACTAAGAATACAAACAAGTCAATTTCTTGTCAACTTTATCTTAATTTTACCATATCTCAAAATATTATTATACCTAAGTTTGTCAGTTTTTATACAATGTGCTTATGATAAGTACACATATTAAGCAAATAAATAAATTAGAGTTATTAGTTAGGTATGTCGTGTTCAAGTCACTGCCAATACACGTGATCTTTGAACCCATTTGCCGTGCCAAGGCATCCGATGAACGAACCTTATGTTCAAGTATTGACTAAATAATAGAAATGTTGCTAGCAGTACCTGAAATCAATATATACTTGCACCACGATACATACTATAATTTACACGATCTTTATCCTTATGGATTGTCGTTCACTAGACGTCGCAAAAGTAACAAGACATGGACAGAACATAGGTAGTTCACTGACTTCTCTAACCAAGTGATCCAATTTAGCTATTGGCAGGCAAGCAAAGCCCCTATAAATCACGATTGCACAAGATTCCCGCCTGCGAGTCTAGTTTAATCTGTGACGCCTAATGA
This sequence comes from Choristoneura fumiferana, assembly GCF_025370935.1. Taxonomy (NCBI): domain Eukaryota; kingdom Metazoa; phylum Arthropoda; class Insecta; order Lepidoptera; family Tortricidae; genus Choristoneura; species Choristoneura fumiferana. The sequence goes on along the minus strand of NC_133472.1, from coordinate 25,520,224 downwards.
ACGACAACAGCATGGAAACCGAGGCTGTTGCAACGAATTTAGTAGTTTCAATGGATGTTAATGTTTAAATGTGTTAAGAATAGAACATACCTACGCATTGTATAATTTTTCGGTTAATGTAGGAACACGGGTCCAGCATCGTAAAAACGTGTCGCGACCGGCCCCGGCATCATCTGACGATCCTTAAGTATCAGTTTAAGTTTTTTACAAGCAATGTATAATGAAAATAGTTATAGACAGTTGCAAGTTCATATATTATTCGTTTCTTAAACATATTATTGATGAGCAAAAATAACGGCACACTTCTAATACAGCTATAAGGAGAGTTATCGGTTATTTTTGCACGTCATTGTAGTTCAAACATTTATTTTTGTGACGATACTACTAAGGCGTGACTAAATAGTATAACATGAACCTGGTTTTTAATTAGCCAGCAATATGTGAGGCTCATAAAGACCATACCTATTTGAAAATTGAACACAAATAATTAAAAATGTTTTGTGAATTACTCGTGTCGGCCAAAGTAGTAGTTATATCCTGATATTGAAGGCGTATTATAATTTTATACTCAGTATTATTAGTTGATATAGCAAGCATGACAGTAATTCCAATACTTACTCGCTAAGTTTGCTAACGGACGCATGGGCCCGGTGCGTTCCTAAAATCTCACGTACCTTACCTACCTACATACAGAAAGCTTCACTTAAACACATATATACTATCTCCTATACACGAGTCTTGATTTCTAATTACTAAGAAAGTTCGTTAACTGAAATATCGTAGATAGTTAAAGCCACACATAGATTTCGCTGAGGAAATCTCGATTTTCTACTTACTTGAATAAAATCAATCTCGTAGTTAGGAAAGGTGTTGGCAATTTTAAATTTATTAAGAAGTCTGAAAAAGTCCGTAATATAAAACAGACTGTATTTAATATGGTCTTTAGGCATCATCTATTAATCGATAATTTTATCTGTAAATTCAATTTATTTTTAAGATTGTAGTTAGGTGATAACAGCAACATAGCATTGTGCGAACGTGTCTGATTTTGTTTTGGATATGATTATTGCTTACATTGTTTAATAAGGGGTGATAATATGAATTCTGAAGCCTCGAATGGGACCTAAACCATTATTTTGCAGTTAAATATTTAAGAAAGTGCCAGTTTTACTTGTCCAATAGCTGCTTTAACGCGTTTTTGCGCTTGGTATCTCGGACAAAGCGAAGTGAAAAGTATTATTAATAAATACTTTTACAAATTGTCACGTTGTGGTGATAAATTTATGAAATATAAGTATATATACTTGTGTTATGGTTGTATGACGGATAGGATAGGTACCTAATCGAAGAACCTCAAAGGCTTAAATTTTAAACGGGACATTGAGACAAGTTCTTAACAGAATAACTTTAGTAAGTATTTTTAATTTCTCATTTAGCCCCCTCTCCGTCCAGGATGAAGCGTGTTCATAATTATGGATATAAAATCACTTACTTGAATATAAAATATCGTTATAAATAAGTGTGGATGGTATCTCTAAAAGTACTTTGTCTGTGACGCGTCGTTAATCTCAGTATTATTTGAATTATTCTAAATTCATTTCATGTCTAGTGGTTTTAAATACCTCATTTACAAAATGTATGGCATGAAAAAGCGGTAAGAATAATTACTTTCCATAATTTGACTTTGTTTGTCTAATATTGCTAAAACTCTGCTACTATGAGCTTAAACATTATTTCAATTTAAATATCTACAACTTCAGTTAAAATTAATTTGTTCATCTATATACGATAAGGTTATTAAAAAGCGAAGCGGGTTTTCTAGGTACATAATTATACATTGTCCTCTTACAAATACATAACATTAAATAAGAGTCTATAATATTAAGAGCTTTTCGACTAGTATACTTACAAAAAAAAGATGAGGTCTTATGAAATAATCAGAATTTTTCGCGATACTTTATTGTTATTATATTAATATCCATCCAGTATTATTAGATATATAGGTGTAATGGTACGAAAACGCCATTTACTAGCTCCTATAGCGTGTTTATGTAACATAAGTTCACCAATTGGCCAACAGATAAAATTTCTAATTAAGTACGAATTACTTACCAAGATATTTTTACTTCATTTATGATGGTCCCAGAGTTTGCGAAGGTTTTTAAGTGACTTTGGAACTAATCTAAGTATCTGTTGCTCCAGTTTTTAGTTTTGTATGAGATGAATTTGAAAAATATTTTAAAATGATGAAATCCTTTAATAGGTAGGTATACATACTTTTTTCACATACTTACCTATATTTAGTAAAATGGGGTGAGTGAAATCAACGGACGTGAATATTAATAGGCATTAAATTTGATTTTGCGTAACACTTTCGAACATTGACCGTACGATTGGCCAGACCAAGTACTCAAAACAGGATTGCTTGTTTACTCATTCGACTACTGCTACCGGTTTGAAAGTTATTAATACATAAACAGAAACAAAAAAAAAAAAAAAAAAACTTAAGTAGTTTACCTACCTTTTAATTTTAGGTAACCACCAAGTAAGTTTCCTGTCTTTAAAGATTTTTTAACTAATGGACTCTACAGGTAAATTAAAAAAAATCACCCCCACTTTACGTCTATGGGAGGTAGCCTAAAAAATTATTCGTATTTTTTATTTTACCACTTTGTCGGCGTGACTGATATGTATATTCATGCCAAATTACAGCTTTCTAGTACTAATGGTCTCTGAGCTTAGCTGCGGGCAGACAGACAGACAGTCGGATAGACATGGCGATACTATAACCTCCTAACGCCCTAATTCCTTTATAAAGGACTTATTGTAATTTTAAATCAAGCTATCATAAATGACATAAAGTTTGATGTTCATAAATCGAATATTTGACTTGGGCGTTAGGAGGATAAGGGTTCCTGGTTGACTACGAAACCCTAAAAAGTCGTTTTGTAGGTACCTAAGTCAAAGTCAAAGTTAAAATATCTTCAATAAATTTAGGCTGTAACAAGCACTTTTGTGCAAGCACAATGACAAAAAAAATCTACCACCTATTTAACGGTCTTGTGTTTCCGTAGGTGCCACTTATCTGTCCTCCATTCTTCGCCAGCTGAACCTTTAGGTATTCAGTGCTTCAATTTAGTAGGTATAATATCTTTGCGGCCCGTTCCACATTTCACAACTATGCTTAGGTGCGACAACGTGTTCTAGTTTTTTAATTTCAAAAAACGCTTCAATAAAAAAAACTGCTTCAGATATTTTTAACCAACTTCAAAAAAGGAGGAGGTTCTATGTTTCAATGTTTGTATTTTTTTATGTATGTTCGCCGATTACTCCGTCAATTGTGGACCGATTTTCAAAATTCTTTTTTTATTCGAAAGGGTACTCTTCTGAGGTGGTCCCATTGTCACCAAGTCAAGATATAATGATGGGATCCTAGGGAAATCGAGGGCAAACCTCAAATTTTATAGGCACACCTATGGCGATTTAAGCATTTTTAGCATTAAGATAAGCATTTACATTCAGAAAGTATCATTTGGTAAACTGGACCTGATGAAGAACACCGTAGATGACCAATTGTTCGTTTGCAAACCATCGTGAATTCATGACAATATATAAGAAAGATAGGATTTTAAACAGGCCTTTTTGTCTAACGTACTGGGAATCGCAATAGTTTTCACCACTTCTTTCTGGCATGCGGTAGGACGAGAGTTGAGAGATAATAATTTGGTGATGCGACCGTGAACGGGCGTGCGTTAGACAATACAGCCTCAGGAACCGAATTTTGATTTGTACGAGTATATCATAGGTCTTACATAGATAAAATCCAAGGCCATAATACCAATTTTACTAGCGCGGACATAAGGTGTAAGTGCTATTATATTCTTTAGATTTTTTTTTATTTAAGCTGTTTTTTGCAAAAAAAGGAAGTTACAGTATATATGTATAACTACCAACTTTAAGTGGACTTATTAATTTTACTTTACGTAAATATTTATTCCGTTGAAATAAATTTACCGGAGATGATTTTTTTGATAATAGGAAAACCCAGTTCATAAATAAACATATCTCGCACAAAAAATATTTGATTGTGCCCATAGTTACTTATTCTATAGGTTGTAATTAATTTACTTAAATGGTGATGAAATGGATAATAAATTGTATCGTAATTATTTTCTGTTAATGGAGCAACGGTCTATTTCGTTGACAAACTTGAGGTTTCGGAATTCATGAAGTCATACGCCCTATTAAGAGATACGTATACCGTGTGTACAATTCAGTGAGATTCCATACTGTATAAATAAGGATATCAGTTAGGTATCACGTTTTTTTTAATTAGAAATAGTGAGAAATGATAAAGACGCGATGTAGTATTGTATAATAGCTGAACGAGGATCCTTAAATATATCTTTATATGGATATCGAAGGCTCCATTAAAAATAAACTTAGTGGAAATATGTATTTGTGGAAACTTCGTATTTTTGTCCAAGTTTGCGGAAGAAGGCTTAGGTTGTTTAAATACATGGATTTCAAACGCTTAAACATTTTAACAATAAAGAATGGTCCTGTGTTGCCTTAGTACAAATAATTATTATAATTTTTTCTTCCTATTTCACGCCTAAACTAAGCGTGTAACGAGTCCTACAGATAGTCAGTAGCATTTGGCACCGCTATAGGTCCAAATAGGACTTTTCGATCCCGAGTAGGCAAGTGAAGTTTGGGATAAATAAGGGAAGTTAATTTCGAATGTGAGAATCCGCGTGTAAAAACTCGAATATTATCTAGTATTAAAAACAAACACACTTGTAAATGTTTCCGGCTCAGACACTAGTTATCTGCTTGCACAAGACAACTTTTTAGATCCTAAAAATGCGATGGGGGAGACTGTTTGACAAAGCTGTTTCATCCATAATCATAACATAAAGCAAAACTTTTCTCACAAATTAAATCATTATTATGTTATTGTGTTTATTAAATATAATTCCTTTTTACTCTATTATTGATACCTTCAGCGCTAGATTTTTAATTTCTTATAAGAGTAACAAACTAATGAGTTGTCTGCGCAATTTTACGTGATAAATCTAACTTAGCTGCACTGAAATACTGCAGGTACAATCGACTAGGTACCAAAAGAAGCACAATTACATTTATATTCTCCATAATTCAACGTTAATAATGCGAAAAAGTGGATTGACTATTTCTTGGTAGTCGTCTGACTTAGTTATGTGTGTGCCTGTAAACTCCTCCCAGCCCCCCGTTGTGACTTTATGAAATACATCTTCTTAGTTTCAATTGTACCTATTGATTGTTGTTTAATATTTTGTTACATAAATATAATAATAATAATATTATAAATTATGTTTATATTGGTCTATCCAAGAAAGTTATACATATGTTTTAATTGTACCCAGAATGTGCAGCATTCTGAGGCTAGATGGTGGCAAAAAATAAATACATGTGGGTTTGGCGGAGTATGAAGACCTTTTAATGGGTAATCGCGTTTTTAATTATGATTTAGGGTATTGTGCAGTATAGAAGTTCGTGTATACAATACTATGTCGATGTTACAAGTGGTGCGACTTGATGTGGGCCGGCTGATAGTGACACTGTAAATGACAAACACACTTGGCCACATTGTGTAAATAAATTACAAACAAACACTAGGCAGCCGGTGTTTCCTTTCATATTGTGGCAATTGCTTAGGGAATTGCGTCACGAACGCAATGGCAAATGGCTCTGCGTTATATGACTAACTACTCAAAAATACATTAAAATACTGATTCGCGCTTGTTTGTGGAGCCAAAATCATTAGAAATTTAACAAACTTTCTGATTATATAAGCGGAAGTTTGCTTGGACGTTGGGCTATGACGACAGATGTTTACTTTAATTAATTTATTTATAACCACTTGGACGTCCGCATATCTCAAATTTCGATAAGACTAATATTACTATTATAATACAAACCTCACCATCGTCACGCGCGTTAAAGTCTAGCAGCCTTATTCATAAAAAGTTAGAGCCTCCTTGAAGGCTCCTTGAAGGCCCGATGCTAAAAAACATGATTCATAAACGTCTGTTAGCGCTAATCAGTCGATCAAGGCTCTGCTAAAGTTAGCGGACCGTAGACCCTCCTTTATCTCCCTGCTAAGTCACAAAATGGCCGCCACAAGTTTGAACAGCTGACTTTGACAAGAGCAAAAAACCATACCGAAGATATTTTAGTGAAGGGTGAAGTTACGCAAAGATTAAAAAAAAACCAGGAAAAATATTTTCAGGAATTTGTATTTAAAAATCCTCTAAATTAGCAACAATAAATTAACAATAAATATGAAAAAAAATATTAGGATGATTAACATAATTATGGCTTTTTGCACAACATAAACATGCGGATCGGAAATGGCGGGAAAACAAACTTCTCGCTTTTTATTTTTTTTCCTGCTAATTTGCTGTCACTGCTGTCAACTTTTTTTTTTAATTATCGATTAGGCCATTTTTTGTCTTTGATTTGTCAAGGTGGCCAACATAACGCGTCTAATCAGTCTATCAGCGGCTCAACAACTAGCAGACTGCTAGCAAGCGTTTATGAATCATACTTTTGACAACCGTCTAAAAGCTTAATCAGTCTGCTAAGTAACAGACCGATCAAACCTCAATTAAGGATTTTTTATGAATAAGGCTGTAGGGTCTTACAGTCATAAAAAGTTAGAGCCTCCTTGAAGGCTCCTTGAAGGCCCGATGCTAAAAACATGATTCATAAACGTCTGTTAGCGCTAATCAGTCGATCAAGGCTCTGCTAAAGTTAGAGACCGTAGACCCTCCTTTATCTCCCTGCTAAGTCACAAAATGGCCGCCATACTTTGAACAGCTGACTTTGACAAGAGCAAAAAACCGTACCGAAGACATTTATAGTGAAGGCAGGGCTACGCAAAGATTAAAAAAAAAAAACAATTTATTTCAGGAATTTGTATTTAAAATCCTCTAAATTAGCAACTTAGGATGATTAACATATTATGGCTTTTTGCACAACGTAAACATGGGATCGGAAATGGCGGGAAACAAACATCACGCTTTTTATTTTTTTTCCTGCTAATTTGCTGTCACAGCTGTCAATTTTTTTTTAATTATCGCCATTTTTTGTCTTTGATTTGTCAAGGTGGCCAACATAACTAATCTATCAACAGCTCAAAACTAGCAGACTGCTAGCAAGCGTTTATGAATCATACTTTTCGTCTATTAAGCTTAATCAGTCTGCTAAGTAACAGACCGATCAAACCTCAATTAAGGGAATAAGGCTGTTAGTCTATATCTTTGATCAGATGGAATCCTTTGGAATAACTCCAATAAGGCGTTCAAGTGGCAAACAAGTAGACCGTATTTTCAGGGTCTTAATGTAAATAAAATTTACTCAAAATGTGCTTGACTATAAGTATAAGACTTAGGTACGGCAATGATTTAAATGGATCATTGTAAGCATTTAAGTGGAATACTTGAATGATGCCATTTATTTTAGAAGTTATTTACGCATAACTTCTAAATTAGAAAAAAATATTCGTATTCCGAAAACACAAATTTAGCTTAAGACGCCATTTCACAAATAATGCGAATTCAATAAATGTGTCTTGACGTCCAAACAACGCCCGCGCCAAATGCTTACAATACCTACCCTCTTCGATATTCCCATGATGAGCTAATTTTATATACTTAATTTAGTTGTGACAGTGCTATTCTGAAACATTGTTTATTATTTCTTATTAAGCTGTAAATCGAAAAATTGTATAAATAATAAAAATAAACTGACACAAACAAGTCTTTTTTTTTTGATAACGTGGTTCCGAGAAATTGAAAAGTTCGAGAGAAAATGTTTGAGGAGCAAGAAAAAATTTGTTCAAAATGTCTGAACACGCTTTCTATGTCGTTAACAATAGACTCGTGTTCACATATTTTTGGTAAAATGTTTGATCAGAAGTTTATGAACTCTCATGTACTTAGTAAAAATAATATACAACGTGTGACATCCATAAGAACATAAATTTTAATAACGCTAGCTATTGAGAACCATTTTATCGAAAAAATATAACACTGTTAACAGAGGGCACCGGAAGAAGAAGAAGACACAAGAGTGGCTGGGTTACGAAATGCCTCCTGAAATGTGGGGCTGGAAGCTGGAAGCTGATGGAACCCTCGAGCTGATTAAATGCAGTCTAGTATGTTTTGGCTGCTTGGGCTCATGTAGGTACAAACGGTGTATCTGTAGATGTCATAGAAGGTGAAGATGGTAATGTCGATGTAGAAAACGATGAGTAACATAATAAAGATGAAATAATTTGCTTTTTCTATTTTGAAATAAAATTTAAAACCTGCTTCGGTACAAATTTATTAAATTGTGTATTTTTTTATCTCCTTGTTAACTTAAACATCCTGTATCTCCTAAAGTATTGATCGTAGAGCAAAAATGAATATGACGTAGGAAATTTTACGTAGAAACTTTTTTTTCGAAGTAATCATAATGCTATTCGTACAAATATTCGAGATATAAGCAAACATCTAAAAAAGGGTACCTTCAACACCCAATTGCACCCTTAGCACACCCCCCACCCTTGAGGACTTTTAGTATGTTCACCTGAATAGTGCAAGGTATAACTGTAAGTACCAATTTTTAAAACTACACGGATTTTTTCTCCTGATTGCTCATATTCGGCTTTATTTGATCCTATTACAAGTGTTTTTCTCAAAAACCACACGGAATTATACTTAACCGATAAAATTGCATCAAAACTAGTTTTTTTCCTTATTATTTAATACCAAAAAAATCATCCTAAAAAAAGTCAGAATTGGATTTACCCGACTGAAGTTAAGCGATTCATTTAGTCGCATCGCCTAGGTAACAGCCAACATCAGAAGGCTACATTTTTTTTTGCTCCATTAGCCATTAAAACAAAACCTTTATTGTTACTTTCATTGTACGTTTTACTCAAAAAAAGTTGCTGCGGTCTAAATATAAGGAAGTAGGAATATTTCAGTTGTAGCCTGAATATGACTGGGGTTAAATATTTGAGCATAAAGAACTATGTTATACGAATTAAATTTAAGCTATCAGATTTTAATAATCCTACTAATATTATAAATGTGAAAGTTTGTGAGTGAGTGAGTATGTTTGTTACTTCTTCACGCTGAAACGGATGGACGGATTTGGATGAAATTTGACGAAAAGTTAGTTTATAACCTGGATTAAAACATAGGATACTTTTTATCCCGATATTCCCACGGGATAGCGATAAAATTTCGAAATAATAACCGCTGAGCTTAGAGTCATGAAATTTGGTAACGTGGTAGTTGGACGTCTGGAATAACACATAAGCGACTAATTGACCCGATATTCCCACGGGATACCTAGGGATAAAATCTCGAAATAATAACCACTGAGCCTATGGCCATGAAATTTGGTATGTAGGTAGCTGGACCTCTGAAATAACACAGGCTATTTTTTACTCCGCTATTCCCACGAGATAGGGATAAAATCTTATTATAATAACCGCTGAGCTGAGAGTCATGAAATTTGGTATGTAGGTAGTTGGACGTCTGGAATAACACATAGGCAACTTTTTGGCCCGATATTCCCACGGGATACCTAGGGATAAAATCTTGAAATAACAACCGCTGGGCTTAGAGCCATGAAATTTAGTATGTAGGTAGCTGGACCTCTGGAATAACAGATAGGCTACTTTTTATTCCGATATTCCCACGGGATAGGGATAAATCTCGAAATAATAACCGCTGGGCTTAGAGTCATGAAATTTGGTATGTAGGTAGCTGGACGTCTAGAATAACACATAAGCGACTTTTTGACCCGATATTCCCACGGGATACTTAGGGATAATATCTCGAAATAACAACCACTGGGCTTAGAGCCATGAAATTTGGTATGTAGGTAGCTGGACCTCTGGAATAACACATAGGCTATTTTTAATTCCGATATTCCTACGGGATAGGGATAAAATCTCGAAATAATAACCGCTGAGCTTAGAGTCATGAAATTTGGTATGTAGGTAGCTGGATGTCTAGAAAAAAACATAGACGATTTTTTGACACGATATTCCCACGGGATACCTAGTGATAAAATGTCGAAATAAAAACCGCTGGGCTTAGAGGCATGAAATTTGGTATGTAGGTAGCCGGACGTCTGGAATAACACATACGCTACTTTTTATCCCGATATTCTCACGGGATAGTTTTGTAACTAAGGGACCCCATACATCCCTATATTATTATTATTATTATTTTGTATTTATTTCTTTAATTGTATACTGTAGTTTTTAAGTCTTTTACTTTGAAAAAATGACTTTCTGCCAAGTTTCTTGCGGCGCATTCTTCTTGGCAATGATGGTGTTTCCGAAAGCGCTGGTAGTTTAAAAATAACGTGTTAAAGTGCCCATTGCGGCATATTTACTGAATGAATGAATTTGAATTTTAAATTTGAATTTGGTTTTTTTTTTATTTCAGCATTGGGTTTTAGGGTCTTGAATTTTGTACAGTCATTCACAATACAACCTCAATGAAGACTACGATATAAATTTTGAAAATTTCCAGGGGAATTTTGAAAAATCCCGGAAATTTGAATTGCAACTACCAGACCGAAAAGTTTACGCGTGCGAAGCCGCGGGTAAAAGCTAGTCAATTAATAAAATTCAAAGCACGATTAAGTGAAGAAACGTAATATGCATGTAACGTAACACCAGAGACTCGTTTAGTGATAGGACATAATGGATCTTGAGTATATGGGTATTTATTAATTGGTAAGTAACGAACATACTTGAAAACTCCGTTTAGCCTTACTTAAATGGCAAATAATTTGATTCCAACCTAGAATTTCATTAATATTCTCATCAAAATAGTGTTTTCGCCTAAATAAAACAAATCGAGACTGTAAATCGAAAAGATTATTTTTAACATTTAAACTTGGTTTGATTTATAAAACCAATAAACACCATTTTGGTGTGAATTAGTGAAATAATTAGGCAAGAATATCGCCTACTGACTACTTAAGTTGGTTGGTGACGTCGACGTGATCGAAAGTGATAGGGGGCAGCTTCCGCAGCTCCTTTGCCATAAAAGAGGGCACGTCGTCCAGATCGGCCACTTTGAACATCGTGATGATGTCCTGGCGACTCTTCACTCCTCCATCCCTTCTGCGAGACGGCATCTGGTCGGCCTTACCAAGCGTCTGGAAGAGCAGCGCCTTGCCACTGGAAATCTCATCCTCCTTGAAGTTGGACTTGCAGATTTGCACGATGCTGACCTCATCCATGGTGTCGATGGCATTTTGTATAAAGGCCAACGGTTCATTCGCAATGAGTTGTTGGACATAGCGACATTAATGGGCAGCGGCTAGGCTTTCTAGGCTAGGATTTCGCAATTTTTCAGTGCAGTGTGAAATGTCAGTTTCTTAGCGTTGCACGCACTGCACTGCACAGCTAATTTAATGTTATATTATGACTTTAATTATAAAGTGTGTGGTAAATAGTAATAATAAGGCAATTAACACCACCACTTTCATATGTTGTTCGTCCAATTGTCAATGTCTTAAGATTTTAAATTATTAGTTTTATCGACTCAAGTTTCGACACTTTTACTCTCTAGTCTTGTGATATTGACAACTGTCACCCGCACCATCCTACAATGCAAGTACTATATATAGTAGCAATTATTTCCGATTTCAATTATATTCCTACTCGCCTATAAGGGCCTACGCTAGCTGACGCGGTTTGCGCGGAGCAGGTGAACGTCTTTTGAAAAATAGTATAAGCGGCGCTAACTGCACGCGCGTGTTGGTTGCGAGCAAGCCCCATTTAGACTATGCCAGAACTTACATGCAAGTTTCACTACATTGCGGTATTTGTTTGATCACCTGAATTCATAGTTCTTCAATAGTCTACGATGTAATGCAACTTGTATACCTACAAGTTCTTGAATGGTCTAAATGTGGCTTAACGCACAGATTACGAGTTATCATCCCAGCCTATTATACGTTCAACTGCTGGGAACAGGCCTCCTCTCAGAATGAGAGGGCTTGGTCAGTAGTTCCCACGCGGGCCCAGTGCGGATTGGGAACTTCACACACACCATTGAATTGCTTCGCAGTTTTGTGCAGGTTTCCTCACGATGTTTTCCTTCAGCGTAACGCTCGTGGTAAATTACAAATGTAATTTCGCACATGAATTTAGAAAAACTCGAAATGCGAGCCGGGGTTTGAACCCACGATCCTCTGCTTGAGAGGCCATAGGTCAAACCACTCTGCCACCACGGCTTTTTATTTAGATTACGAGTACGAGTACATAATAGTTACTATGGCGTAGGCCCTAACGCTACAAGTCGCTTTCCGCCATCAGACCCTCTGGAAGTATGTACACATTACGTGTACGTAGAGTCATGTGGGGTAAACGTACGTAATGGGTAAGTGTACGCAATACCGTACATATCAGTCCGAAAGCAAAACAATGGGTAGAGTGAGGTGAAAAAGTGAGGCCTATGAATATCATTTTTATTTTTTCGCCTCTCATTTATTAAAATTTCGCGGCCTACCTACAAAAACATGAATAACAGTAAGTAAATCGAAATTACTAATTAAACGTAAAAAGTTAGTAATAACGCCCAACACAGACATCTTTAGAATACTTAGTTAACTTTAAAACATTTGCCTAATGTAGTTAACCGTTGGGTTAAATAAAAAAACATAATCCATCTGCACCTACACATTTTTATTTCAAAATTTCACCAATTAAGTAACTTCTTATAACATAATAAAACTTTTCTGAAAACAATCATTAACATTACTGAAATCATTATATAGCTCAGAAACAATTTAATTACCTAGTATTTACAAAAAAAAAACCTATATAAATTACCCAGAAAATATCCAACTTAAGAAATTGCAGAAGAGATGTTAAAAATGTTAAAGTTACGTAGTTTATATTGTACCCTCTAATAATACTATCGATATATTACATGAATCAACCATCAAACGTTACAATAAAACAACTCTAAATGAGATGAGGGTGTTTTGCATGTTAGGAAGGCAAGTTATAAATTGACTTCGCAATTATTATAAATTAGTTATTCCGAACGGGCGTGACATATGTACCTTATAGTGGTGAAATTGTTTGAATATTCATTACAATTGGAAATTATATTGAATATAATCTAAACACAAAACACGACTTCGAAAAAACGTCCTTAGGGATGGTATTTTTTCTTTAAATTAAAATGGAACCATACGAGAAGTATACCCTCCCAAGCAAAAAATAATTATCCAAAACGGCTCATAAAATCATAAATTACAGTTCTGATGTGACAAACATTAAAAATAGGTACAACCAAATTGCGAACCTTCTTTTTGACGTCGGTCAAACGCCACATGCAAAATGTCTCTTCCTTCACACTCATCACCACCACTAATCAATCAATAATCAACTAATGAACAAAAAAACCAATGTATCTACATTTCTTAAAACACGTTTAGCTTAATGGTGTTAATTATATCAATTTAAATTATTTATTTTTACGTCAATATTTTTACGCCAGTAAAGAAATGGGTATGATAATTATTCATGACGGAATATTCTCGTATAATAAAGTTATACCTTGATACAAACTTTGTTATCGGTTTTGGCATGATCATTTGAAGCCCTAGCAGGGGTTGGACACTCCGCAGTTTAGGTACGTTCGGCCGGCGCACCCAACCATTGGGTGCACGGCAGTGGGTTGCCGCTTAGCTCGCATGCTGGACGCGTCGCGCGTGATTTGTGTAGGTACCTACCAACTTAATTTTGCAAACTATGACTTCGAAATTGTTTACGGCTGTATAAATAAAAAGAGGATAAAAGAATCGGAATTATCATTTTTCAACCTTCCGAAAGATAGGTATTGAAAGGTAAGAAACCATTTACTTGCATTTAATTTAAACCATCATATAATTAAATACTCTGTAAGAGTAGTAGGTGCATAATGAGAATAAGATTGTTAGGTATTTCAAGGATTTTAGGGCATCTAAAGGAATATAGTTTTGCGCTTAGATGAATGATTGGTCTCGCGCGCTCGCTCGACTAGATACCGCGCTACCTAAAAACAAAAGGTTCGTGAATGCGGCAACTCAATATTGTAGTGTGCGTAAGAACGGTGTAAGACAATTTGCAAGGATGCTAGTGTGCGTAACGAATTGTGTTGCCAGCTGCTTCACTGTTACCCGAATTATTGGGAAAATAAATTATTCTGTGGTCTATTAAGTTACTGGTTACAAAATGTATCTTGGGAAATACTTAGAAATTAAGAAGTAATTAAGAGTGAATGTATTAATATGTTTGTGTATAGGTTAGGCGTAGGTTTCTTCTTTAAAAAAATGGTAGGTATGATGTAGGTATATCAATGATCAGGACTCACTTTTAATTAAAAAATAATATATATATATATATTTAAGGACATTCAATATTTACAAATTATTACTAAAAATTCATGGACTGAGTCACCAACTAAGAAGTTTTGTGTAGTTAAGATAACACGTTGCACCTGTAGTTAAACCTAATATAATGTACAGGTTAATTAAGACAAAAAAAAATGTTACAAAATATACATTACATGCATACATGCATACTTACATACATACCTACGCTTGAAAAACATAACCCTCCTTCGGACAGTCGGGTAAAAAGTTAACATTTCAGGAAAATGGGTAGAAATACGAAAAAAAAAATGTTTTTTCGTTTCCCGTAATACCTAAGTAAATCAGCTGATTGGGCTTTTTGAATGGGAAAACGAAAAACATTTTTAATTTTAAGACACATTCACCCCTTAATTAAATAGTGTCGGGTAACAATTTATACACCTTCAGATAAACATTAAAGAATATAGAACTAGGTTATGTATATATAATAATTACGTTAGTCAATTAAATAAAATAAGTTATTAAAATTTATCATCATTTAATGATGATAACAATAAAATTCAATTTATTAAAATCTCAACCACGGGGAATTTGATTCTTGTGTACGCGGCAACACAGAATGGCGTTTAGGGTTCATGTTATTTTATTTGGTAATTTCGAAATTATACGATATTTACAGATGGTATGTGATCCCAGTGTCCTTTTTAATTCTTGTAGTATTATTTTTAAACAGTTTCACTGCGAAAACTGGCATTTTACTTCGGTTTATGACCAAAATTTAACAAAAAACTCGGTACATGCACCTTACGCACAGTTTGCAACGCGACTGACTCGCCTCGGGCTCGGGTACGCCGAATTCGGCGTACTATTTGTTGCCGCATTTGACAAGTACGCCGGCGGTATCTAGTCGAGCGAGCGCGCGAGACCAATCATTCATCTAAGGTTTTGCGACAGGTAGGCACTTATTTAGTAGATTTTTGTATTGTTTACAATCAAAGTCGATTCCTTATTGATTGAATACCGTTTAATTTACCTAAAAGTAAACACTTTAGACCCATTTTAAAACAAATTACAATGGCCTAAGTAACTAAGTTTGCTCAAATGTTTGTTTATAAGTAAGTAGGCACTTTGTCAAGCCAACTTAAAACAAACTAAATAAAAATATCACTAAAGATTGAACAAAGAGGTACCTACTACCAAATGGTTGCTGTTGCTGATAAAATATTGTTGTTTTGTAGCTTTAGCCATTAAATTTAATTACTTATTTATTAAAGGTAGCTTATTTAATCCATATTAGTACCCACTGTTATCGTTATTCATCGGCGAGTGGGAACCCTGTGCTCTTGGCGCCAAACCGGTTTCGAGTCAACGGTGCCCAACGGAATATGATATGAACGCTTGTGTAACATGATAAGTTTCAATTTCGCGTGCAAGTTGTAAGAGTAGGCAACGATTTATACCTAAACTTGACTTTTGTTCGAGAGTCCCTTCTGTACGGTAGTACTATTAGTTACTATGTGCCCCTAGATTTAGATTTTTTCATCTCTTACATTGAATAAAGTTGCAAAAAATATGACAAACTACGATTCACTATATAAATAAATTACATAAATACGTCACAAAATTTCCAGCTAGTTATTCTGACTCCATACGCGTACATTTATAACATATATTCAAACTTGTGATTAGATGAATCCTACTACGAATCTACCTAGCACGAAAAAGAGTTAGCCGTAAATATGTATTTCATTTATAGTACAACCAATATATACAAAGATATTCAATACAAAGATATCGATACGGCCTCGATCGATCGATCACAATAGTACATTACTGTAGAGGCCGGGAAGTAGGGGGTTGCCGGCCAAGCAGATATAGAGGATGCGAGGCCGGCAACCCCACGTTCCGGCCGAGGCTTGTATAATGTTTTTCTCAAACATGACATGAAGTAAAATAAAAAAACAAGAAATCAAGCATGGCGGGACGCTAGTCTGGTCGCCCTGTTGCGTGCGCGCGTGTCGCGCTGGCTGCGGAGCGCGTTGAAACAAAAGACGGACGCATTGCCGGCCAGCGGCCTGCAAAGTTGTATGAAATCTCTTTGCAGGCCGCTAGAGTGACCGCGGGCAGGCAGGCGAGCCGCAGCGCTGCAGCGCGATATTTCTCGGCCTATTATTTGTAACACAACGCAATATTTCATGTCATGTTTAAGAAAAAAAATATATACAAGACCTTAACGTAAAGTCAATAAAGTTGTATATACATATTTTTGTAACTTTGGCGGTATCGATCTTTTTGTAGTGAACTGTATAATAGAAAAATACGGTCTTTTAGAGGTAGATCTACCTAGAGCACTCGTAAGTCTCGTTTATCGTCTGCTTCTACAATTAACAACCTTTTTAACTACAGTTTTTAGAAGTCATTTTATTTCAACTAAAACCGTAGGTAAGCGTGACTTTAAGAAGTTTATTGCTGTGGAAGAGCATTGTGTATAATTTACTCAAACCAGTGGAATAATGGTTCACTGTTGACTTTTCTCATTAATTGTCAAAAAAACATAGTAACGCTTAAAAGGGAAAATCATTAAGATATTTATTACTACATTTTACCATGAATCCACATTGTTCAAATGGTTCGACAGTTCACGAAAAAAATTACAGCCATTTATTATTCTAAGAAGAAAAGTAGACAAGATAATAAGAAGCCGAATCTATTTCAATTAATTGAAAACATGAGGAATATTAGTTATATGTATCGAAGGTTCAAGTAACATATGTAACGCGTCTATGTTATTTAATTATTTATGTTACGATACGCACAATTATAATATAATTGTACATATCAACAACATCCATTACTACTACGTAGTTATTTAAATCAGGCAGAGATCATATACGTACATCATGTTATAATGCTGATCTCACTGATCGTAGTTCGAATACTCCACCTAGAGCGAGGTGGTCTGATCCATATACGTCGTTGGGCAGTTTTCCCAGGACCTCGCATTCTACGTCTGTAGGCAGCCGAAGTCGTTCCACTAGTTTTAGGCTGCTGCAACAACTGCGACCAACACATAAATTCATTAATTGATAGGTTAGATAAGATAATATTTAAGGCTGGTAATAATGCTCAGCCATCCAACAATAAGATTAATGTTATGCCATAAGTAGCGAGTCAATAATCGATAAAATCAATTCTTTTTCACTTTAAAATGCTAAGTTTGAGGGAAAAAGGCATGTGTTATTTGACGGTTGTTGTGGCAGTTCCAGCGATTGGCTGAGATAGCGACACTAGCTTATTTGTAAATACTATATTTATACCTAGTGCCATCCACGAAGACGCGTGATTTTGACAAAATTAGACATTAATGACATTATAATAAGAACCACGGCACGCGTCATCGTGAATGACTACCTATACCGGGTATTCATAGTGCAAGAACCATTAAGTACTATCTATAAAATTATTGTTTAGCCATGTACACAGACACATCCTATCTCTTTATACTTCTGCATAGCTTATTAGTTCCGCTGTATAAACGCCATGTCGCCATAATAGGAAGTTATCACATTTACCTAAAATATATATAGTCCACTGTGACCCAATAGTCTTGAAAAGTTGTCGCCTCTAGTTTGCCGTCGTGTTTGACTCCAGCATACACCGAGGTAAGATTGAATGAATGCCCGATGGCACCGCTGTTAAAAAGCTCGCTGTGTTCATCTTCGTGCATGGATGATTCGTCATTGCGTTCCGGTAACTCAGTTCGGTAGTCAGAATTGTATATCTGCAACATCAAGTTCATTTATTTATTCGTAGCGTGCAAAACCTGTAACTAATAAAACTCGGCCCCATAGAATTTTAATCAAAGTCATAAACGAAGCTATTTAGTTTTCGAATTTGTATCAAAATTATTATAAGATAATTATTTTTTAGTTCATGTTCTCGTATTGGGTCCATATTGACTCTCATAAAATTCTTATTCCTATTTTTATTTTACTATCGATTAGTGTTCATAATAATCACTCTTCATAATTTTTTATTTATTACTAAGATCGGAATTCATAACAGACACTGTTCATATTTTTTTAGTTATAATGTCATTACTAAGAAAATATCTCAACTCATAATGTTTTTCAGAAAATTTTCCTTCATAACGACGAATATCATAATTTTCTTATTAATAATGGCATTAATAAGAAAACATTCGAACTCATAATATTGTTTTTCATAACGGTAAGTACCTATTCAAAATAAGATTTACTTGTGTCGACAATTATTTATATTATATTAGTATTAGTTGAAGAATATTTTCGGTCATGGCGCTTCGCCTGCCGCTGCCGGTTACGCCTAACGGAGTCCTCCTTAAATACATCATTTCGCACCATCGAAAATTTAAGTCCTTGCGCGTCAATAATGCGGGTAAATAACATTTATGATTAAGAAATTATATGAAAACAATTAGTATTAACAAAGTTATGAATATTGAATATATTATGAATTAGAATGATTAGGAGTTTCGATCGTTAGTATAAGAAAATATATGAAAACCAATATTACTATGAACAAAGTGTATGATTAGTGATATTATGAATTCTGATGATTATGAGTATCGATCGTTAGTATTTAAAAAAAATATGAAGAGTGATCGTTATAATGTAAAATGATATGAGAAACATTTTCAGACTTCCGATAATAGGACTTAAAAATGTATGTGAAAAACATGCGCACCCACTCGTATTACCCTATATAAGCAAGTTGGCTATTTCATTTAATGGTTATAGTTATATGAGAATTTCTCAAAAAGTTGTCCGGTCATGAAATTGACAAGAATTATTGTTTGTCAGTTTGTCTGTTTACCTATGCGTTTTATTCACGCTACTCTCAGGCACGGCTTAACCGATCTGGATGCGGTTTTCACTGTGTTGTGATTGTCATGGATTAATTTAGTGTTCATGTCATTTTGAATCGATTCAGAACGTTTTATTATATGTTGTCAAAAATTGGGACATCCCAATTCTCATTGGTCAATTGAATTACACATGCAGCAGATGATTTTTTTTATTGGTTCGATTGTCGTTTCAGCACGCCGGGAATTAACTTCTGAAATTTATTCTAGAAAGTCGTATCGTACTATGAATATTACATGTATTAATACGAACTGTTACCGTAATGTATTACATTGTTGTCGTGTTTTGCGAGCCATAAATAAATCAGCTGTTAAATGTACTTATATAGGCAGTTTTGGGTACTGGATTTAACACCTGTAAATTACTACAGGAATCGAAAGAGTTTTGCCTCCCGAACATGGGAAAATATTTATTATAATTTATTTCTCCATATTTAAAAAAATACAAAAAATTTAAAAAATATGCCTGAATTTGCCAACACTACGACAGAATAGATATGTTTCCGTTGCCTTTTTTACCAGAAAAAGGAGCTGTCATAATTTTGACAACGTCTCTATGCAACGTCTACGTCAGATTTACGTGATCTTTTTTTTAAGAGACTAGACAAAAGTAATGGATCTATTGTGTCGTAGTTTTGGAGTTATGCTCTTTTAGAATAAGCACATCTTTAAAAAAATGAAATAAATTAATTAATGGTTGTAGCGAAATTTTAAAAATGTCAGCGTTTTTCTCTTTCCAAACAGAATACAGAGAACGAATCAAATTATAGTCTTAGAAATATGAAATCTTGTCAATTCAAAACTTTTTGTTGCAAAATAACATTACTGGCCACTTAATTAAATGCCATATATTCCAAATTTAAAAAACATGCTGCTTTTTGACTTTCTTCGAATTCGAACTTGAATTTCGCTATTATTGCGTAACGAATGGTGAATTGTGTGTTTAGATTATTGTGTTGATTTCTTTTTATTTAAGTTTAATAATGTTTCGAACACACTAAAGACCTATAGAACATGCTCAAATGCATTACATTTATTGTGAATGCCAAGGCAACCCTAGTGCTGCTGCAATTTTGTACGCTGTACGCTACCCAAACAAACGCCATCCCGCTTACCGGATTTTCCTTCGAATCCATAACGCGTACAGTGAAGGCAGACTTCTTGGCCAGGGTGTAGGAGGAAATAGCGAGGGTAGACCGAGGAAGCGGACGATGAAAATGTTATTTTTGAAAAGTTTTATTAGTGATACCAACAAATGTTTAGTATTTTAAAATCTCCTTTAAATTGGCCTATTTTTAACCGACTTCAAAAAAGGAAGAGGTTCTACGTTCCAATGTTTTAAAGCTTATTGTCATGTCGCATTTGAATGGTTCGAGTTCCGGCTAAGACAACCTATTTAAAAAAGAAAACAATAAATGCAGAATTTATTATTTTAAAAATAAAGGAGCCTCCTTTACACAGAATGTGCTATTTCCAATATTTAAAGTAGTTGCCATCCACGTGGCAATCGATCTTTCCACCCTGTATACTAACACAAAAGTTAGCGACGTAGCTAACAATTATGCGACATAGTCTCTTTTGTTATTCTAATCGAGGTCATTACCTTTGTCATGCTAAACTCCGTTGTCAAACCTTTTGGTTGATTCAAATAAACAGATAAGTGTTGGCAGTTGTCTGTCACTCCTATTTTCTTCCAATCCGAACTGTCTCTGAATGGGCCCGCACTAAAACATATTTTTACTAACTTTAGTCATTTATTCTCCATATAAGTATATTAACCAAAGTACAATTCAATAGAATCTGTAAATTTTCTACATATTTAAGACACCCCATCGTGGGCACACTTGATTATATATGTCCCTGTTGTTGCAATTATCATCTAAAAGGAATCAAAAAAGAATAATAGTCACATCACAAAGCCTTAGGCAGCCCGGTGTTTATATTAGTAGGCTGGAAGTGTCTACAGGATTGTCAGATTCTATTGAATTGGAGTTTACTCAACTATCGGTACCTAAATTAAATCATTGGCACCTAATTAGTATGGCATGTCAACTAATTAATGTAAAATATTTGTATTAACTAAAAATGTCTTATTATTATTTATTTATTAATTCATATACAAAATGTATATCTATAGCTTGCATCTAGTTATGAATTGTATTTTAACTCTTTACCCACCTCACGTGTCCTTTATCCAGTAGCTTGACAACTGCACTGTCCGGGGTGGAGTTGAAATCGCCAGTCAAAATTATTGGTAAATGGCCAGATCTATGAACAAAGTTAGCAGTTAGCCTCCGCACACCGCGTTTTGGGTTTAGGACACAATTGTTTTACTAGATAAAATATGTTTGATTTTCATTTTCTTGACTTTAAATAAGACACGCGAGTGATATTTGAGCAAATCGTATCTTAATAAGAGTTGAATTGCAATTTATTTAAATCACAGAGCGAAACCGTAGCAATAATAGTGACACGTCTTTTACTTCCATATAATGGCAATGCAAAGAAGTTTGGCACTATGATAATGATAACATTTCGAGATTACATTAAATTCCTATTATAAATATGGTATGCTGAAATAGTTTGTATGGCTTGTAGCCTGGTCATTCTAGTTTTTTTGGAAATAATTCGATTTAAGGCTAATTTTTGGTATACGGCTTTTATGTGTAGGTATTTTTAAGAACCTATATTTTCGAATCCACCAAAATTTGGTTCCGGAAGATGGTAAAAAAAAATTGTACCCTAAAATAGACCAGATAATTTTATTGAGCAAAAATGTTATCAGTAAATTTACTGTCAAATATGTTTGAATAATTCAGTTTTTAGACCCGCAAGCTGTATCCACCAATATATCTGACAGGAAATTAGAAAAAAAAAACACTTCGTGATTCTTTCGAAATACATCTAATTTCTATTAGGAAAAAAATAAAATAAGACTTATTAAGTCACATATTATCAAGAAATTGGATTTTATAATAATTATCATTTAAAATCCAACAATAAATATGATTGGAAATTACGTATTTTGTTAAACCGATATAACATTAGCAGCAAAAATAAACACAAAAAGTCAAAAACACGTTAAAAAGACATACTTTAAACCTTATGCCACTAAACTTTTATGCCGGTATCGTAATTAATTTTTAATTTTTACTTTTGAAAATATGGAGTCTTTTTTTAAGTTCCTTTATAAATAAATAAGTTAATTTTTCATGTGTTACAAAGAACATTCTATCTTGAACTGTCACAGAGATAATGTCAAAAATGTATTTTCTTGTCATTTTTTTCAAACTTGTTTTTCTCCTAATCCATAACAGCTAAAGCATCAAAATAAAGAAAATTGTAAGGTATACTCCCACTCAACCTACGTAGCTGCGATTTTGTTTCGATGCTTTAGCTGCTATGGACTAGGAGAAAAACGAGTTTTTTTTTTAAGAGAATACATTTTTGACATTATCTCTGTGACAGTTCAAGATAGAGGGCTGAAAGTTGGAGTGATTACTAGTTATGAGGGCGACAAACAATTGACATTTACCAATTCACCCTTTCTTCACAGGGGCCTCATCTCCTTCCTTAGCCTGCTAAACCCTAACCTGACCTAATTTTTAATGCAAAAAAATGCGTATTTGAATTAATGTTGATTTTACTTAGAGCGAAGATGTTAGGTGCCTGGGGTATGGCCCAAAAAGATACAATCATCCTCGTAACAATGGTGGCGTTGGAACCAGGCTGCTTATGTAATAATTGGTCTTAACCCGCGACTTCGCCCGCATTAGAAATAGCTTAAAACGCCGTCTAAACCCAACACTGTTGTTAATTATGGCCGTGCAATTTTTAGAAATATACAACGACAACCGTTTACTTACACGAAACACGATTCTAGTTACCAGGCAACGTAATAAGTCTTAGAGTTTGGCTTGGAAGGATAACACCGGGATGGAAATATCGACCCTGTTTTTCGTGTACACGCCAATAGATGCTCCTGTCTGTTTCTATGGGCGTGTCCACAAAAAACAGGGCCGGTATTTCCATGTCGGTGTTATCCGGGCCGGGAAAAATGTCACCCGAAAGGACAACGTTAGCTCGCACAAAGCCATCTATTGATTGCAAACGAAGTTAACACGTCGTCTTGAGAGCCGAGGGACGGTAGGTAAGTCACCGTTCTTGAACAGTACCCTCTATTCTTGTTTAAACTTAAAATATTATCCCACGGGAACGCATTACCAGGATATCTTATGTCTCAATGCAGATCTTTGTCTATCTGTACGCCGAGTTTCATGTAAATCCGTTCAGCTCTTATTGCGTGATTGAGTAACAAACATCCAAACATCTTCACAAACTTTCACATTTATAATATTAAGGGGCTGTTTCACCATCCATTGATTAATGTTAAGTGACGGTTAAATGTGATGCCGTCTCCGTCTATTCGAACAAAACAAATAGAGACGGCATCACAATTAACCGTCAGTTAACACTAATCAATGGATGGTGAAACAGACCCTAAGTAGCATAGTAGGATGTAAAGTGTGTCTCACTGTTTCCCATTGTTGAAGTAAGCGAATCTGTCCAGTTCCGCCAAAAGCAGTTGCAGCTGCGCCAGCCGGACGTCCGTGCGCTTGGGATTGTACAGCAGGTGCGTGGTCGCCACTACCAGCGGCGTGTCCCGACAATGGCGCGGCACCAACTTCACTATTATCCCTATGTTATCCCGGTTAAGGATCGGCAACTCTGGTTGATAGTATTCCACCTAAAAAAGTTTTAAAATTAGGCTCATACCCGTCCGTATTCTGCCTACAGGTACATTACATTTCATATGATAACATTAGGATTGAATTTGCTGACAACTTCATTGGCTGCCTATCAATTTTCATGGTGCCACCTGCGCATTTAATTTTTGGAAATAAATATAAGTATTGCTGAATTTCGACCTTATTTAATAGATTTCGTCTAAGAAAGTTCTTAATTCGACTGGACTTTTTTTGTTTGTCCATGGACATATTTGTCAAGTAAACAAATATATCTTTTAGCTTACTTCTGAAATCGCAAATAATAATATTTTTACTTACTAAATTCGCTACGTCATTACATTACATTACTTTATATTCTATAATAATTAGCATTCATGCAGCATATCTAATTTTCACAAAATGAATGTACGCCGTAATACTAATCGTAATGCTTACTTTGTAGTATAATGACTAGGTATATCATTTGCGCTAAATATAATAATTCGCATGAATAACAATAATTACGTAAGGGCCTGTGTACACGGTGTACTTTTAACGCGCAGATGGCGCGCAGTTAATGCGCTTCAAACGAGATTCAGTCACTTCTAGTAGAAAGTGTTCTACTAGCTTTTTAAGAATTTGCGGCGCCGTAAACATGCGTTCAGAAAACGTGCATCGTCAGCACCTTAAAAAAATACGCTGTGAGGTTTCCGCATGAGGCATGATTTTGTTTGACACATGAGGAGGAGGCGGTTGGCTCAATATTGACCCAGATAATGACGTACGCCACGTTATTTCTACTCGACGCGCTTATATATGACGCACTTAGCTAAAAACAACGATGCTTCATGTTTTGATAGCTGTGCTGGTCAGAAAAAAGATTATCATATTCGGTACCTAGTGTAGCTAATACAGATACTTAAAGAAAAATATCAAAAACAACAATGGTTGATGAATAATCTGCAAGACAGATGTCGCGACGCAAACGTGAGTGGCCGCGAAGATAAGTTCGTGATCTAACAAAATAAGGTCACTATTGGGATTCATTAATTGGAGCAAAACTAACATTACATCTTTTATCGCTGAAGTAATCAGCAAGCTTATGAATTAATGGTCCATATTACTTCCTAAGCAAAAAATATTAAATAAAATCAATAAGTTGTTATCCCACCATAATAAGGTATGCATTAGGTATTATAAGCATGTAATAGAAGACATACTTAGGTTGGAAAAACCCAGTGGGCGTGACATGCGCGCAGCAACAATGAACGTTGCCCATAATTTACCTAATAACCTGCCAAGTGCGTGTCGGGCTACGCGTAGTATTGGGTTCCGTACTGAGATGCGGCAAATATTCAATATTACGTTTCAATCGACTATTACTCCTTAACTTTAAAACATTACTCAGCCGTGATATTTTTTCTTTAAAATTTGTATGTACCATCAGCCAAATATGTGGTCTACCACCCTAAAGTTGATAATCGTTTGCGTGTCATAAAACAATAATGCCATATAGACGTGTCTGTCAACTTGAAAGTTCGACTTTAGCGACATATTCATTTGATAGGAACTTGTTTAAAAATTGATAGACCACTTATTTGGCTGATGGTACCTGCCACATTTGCGAAGATTTCCAGATTTTTCAACATAAAATTTTAAACTCGAAAATAAAAATAATATAAGTACCTACTTATTCAAAGTGTACCTCTCACGATATTTCTTTAACGAATAATGATACAATATAAATGTTTATCATTCGCTTTCATGTTATTACAAACTAATTTTAAAATACAATAATCTGGAAGAAGAAAGGGGGAAGCTTTTGCCCAGCAATGGGACACACTATAAGATACAATAAAAAAATATAAATACTTCGCTACAAATTCTTTGACATGTTAGGAAAAGACAATGGACCTCTTAGTTTAAATTTTGCAATACTCTTACTGAGTGTTTCATTCAAGCATTCGCTTTGTTACAGCAAGAAATGAAATAAGGAAAAAATAAGGGAAATCACTTACACTGACAGTATCCTGTAATTCGAAAAGCGATTTTTTAAAGTAGATGGCGCAGCCATCGTGCCGATGACCAGTTTTTCTCTTGAATATTCCGAAGTAACCCAGATTTTCAAATTTTGAGTAAAAACTATTGAGGTGTGATACTTGTACTTCTTGCAAACATAAAATCTGTAACAGTTACACAAAATTTGTGATAAGTAAATGATAAAACAGGGTGAAGGGGTAATTAATGACATTGTAGTCATACTTCATACTTCCTATTCCTACTAATCCTACTAAAATTATAAATGCGAAAGTTTGTGAGTGAGTGAGTGAGTATGTTTGTTACTCCTTCACGCTAAAACGGCTGGACGCATTTTGATGAAATTCGGTGCGTAGATAGCTGAACGTTTGGAATAACTCATAGGCTACTTTTTCCCGATATTCCCACGGGATAGGCATAAAATCTCAAAATAACAACCGTTGGACTTAGAGTCATGAAATTTGGTATGTAGGTAGTTGGATGTCTGGAATAACACATAGGCTACTTTTTATCCCGATATTCCTACGGGACAGGGATAAAATCTTGAAATTTCAACCACTGGGTTTAGGTTCTCGAAATTTTGGACAGTAGTTTTTAACACAACCACAATGAAAACCACGATATAAATTTTGGGAATTCCCAGGGGAATTTTGTAAGATCTAGAAATTTCAATTGTAACTACCAAATCGAATAGTTAACGCGTGCGAAGCCGCGGGTAAACACTAGTACATATATAAAATGTAAGTACATACATTTCATCTACATTACTCTATTATAAGTAGGTATGTGAAAGTACTCCATAGGCTGCGGCTCCACTGAGGCGGAGACCAGCAGAGCGGAGAGGGCGAGGAGATGTGTGTGAGGAATCATTTAACTCTTTTCACAGCTCCGCTCGTCTTCGCATCAGTGGAGCCGCAGCCTTATGTTAGCTGTGTATTTTAACAACAAAATTGATGCCACATAACTGAATTGAACAAAATGGGCTATATCTCACATCAGGATCCAGTTCCAGTATTTCATCATACAAACGCGCTGCTCTGACCTTCCATTTCAAGTTCCGTGGAGAGCATTCCGTGTACAAATAAGGATGGCACTCTAACAAATACTGCGCCAAAACATTATATGACAAAACGCGGAACTTGAAGGTGTTGCCTGAAAACAAAAGTCGTATACCTTATATAAAGAAGGTATATCAATGAATCACACATTTTTTTTACCTTGCTTCTGCTCCATCGTTTTATAGCATAGAAACAAGGTAAAAATAGTGCAGTTCATTGAATTAGACCTCCGCAAAACAACGCCTGTATCAGTAAATTATTCAGAGTAGTAAATGTATAAAATATATAATTCATACAGACTAACTCATCCACTCCTAGACCCAAGCCTTGAATCAAGAAAACTGAAATTTTGCATAGAGAGAAACTGATTTTATGCAATTGCGCGAGCGTAAGAAGTAGATTATAAATATATCAAATATACACCTATTTAATGCTTTGAAAAACATTCTTCCCTTTACATACCATTGTAAGCAGTGCTTTTTTGAGTTGACTCCCAAATTCGAAAATCAGATGGTATGTTGCAGGTACCATGAGACTGGTAGGAACTTGTAGAACCTTCTAAACTGTAATGATCCTGCCATGCTTCAGGAGTACTGTCGTCATCAGAAGCACTATTAAACAAGAAAACAATGAAGTGTATACAAATGCAAGTGAGGAAAACTCTATGATTCTTAATTGGTGATCAGGAAGCAATTTTTTTTAATTCAGCGATTTGTGGGAATCACAAATATATAGGTAAGTCATAATTACATTCATGAGTAATAAATGTAGGGTGGCCACATAATATCCAGTGGTTAATGGTTTTAAGAATATTATTAACTGTAAGTAATTAAACAATGAGTCACGAGACTGTGACACTTCCCTTATCAGATTCGATTTAGGATAATTATTAATATTTTTCAACTCCTGATCACCAATTAAAAATCATTGTGTATATTTACAGACAAACACTTTGGTTCACTCGCTAATTGTGGTTAATTTGGTTGATTAATTAAATATAAAAGTGAAAATAGAGATCTACACATGGGATTAACAATGACAAAACTTATTCTTGAATAAATAAACAAACATAAATTAATTAACTTTATACCATGTTTAACGTCTTAAGAGGGTTTATACCTGCTGAGCTGGCAACGTTGCATTTTTGTTATTTTTTCTCGATTATTCCATAAAAATTGAATGAAAATTAATAATGTTGTCTGATAGAACCCTTCTTAATATATAAGTTAATGTGTCTACACCAATAATTATTCGTGTTAGACTTTTATGTTCCTTAAAAACGAATTAATGTTTATGACCAGTTTTTAAAGAAAATAAAAGTCTATAACTAATAATTTTTGGAGTAGACACATTAACTTATATATTAAGAAGGGTTCTATCAGACAACATTATAAATTTTCATTCATTTTTTATGGAATAATCGAGAAAACTAACAAAAATGCAACCTTGCCAGCTCAGCAGGTGTAAACCCTCTTAAGTATTAGTAAACCAAAATTATTTGTCTAAATACACAAATACATGTATAAATGAAATAATGCTTACATTTCAAATTGCCCCCCAAAACTAACATGATTCGGAGTTGGCTGCCAAGGTTCAGTCATTTGTTTGTTTATTAATTCATTTGTTTTTACTGTGAATTTCCTTAAACGTAATCTGGACCTTGCATTGGCACACAATCTTACTTGCCGGCTTAGATGAAATGATTGCCCAGAATCTGTTATTTGTACACTCTCCGTATTGCATGTCTTTCTATTAGAACATAAATGTGAAAATCTTTTCACATGTGCCCTGCTATTAAAATAATCAGACGTAAGCATTAAGTATCTGCAATAACTATTTGTCAATTTCAGCATATCGTTAGAAAAATATGGTAATAATACAGAAAATAAAACATAATTATGACGTAATTTACTATAAAAAACTAGATCAGCTACAAGAGCTTTTTACATGCATTGCTACTTTGAAGTAAGAAGTCTGTTGTTAGAATTTCAAGAAGCTGCATGGAATTTGCTCTGTGTTTTTAAATGGCTGACCTGCAAAAGAAATACATTGATTAAATCCCAGTAAACTGGCTTTTTAAAATCTTTACATTAGCTGCCATAAATGAAACAAATGTTGAGCTGGCATTGACATAAAAATGTATACCAAACATCAAAGGTAATTATGGACATTTCAATTGTAGCCACTAAATTAAAAATGATTTCAATATATAGAGGTCAGTCTTGCTTATTATATTGCATTGCCTCGATGCAAGCGTAAGAATATTTTTTCCAATTTATTCCAAGAGCAAACACCTATCATAATTATGAAATTACTGATGGAATGCTCATTCAGTGTTCACCCTGTTCCCAATGTCCTCAAAAATACAACCAAACCACCCCCATTTAGATCTTACAATAATAATATGCTTGAAACATCCAATGTCACTCTAGTTGTATGTTTGGCTAAAATTCCAAACCAAATTTGTAAAGTTTGAAGCATTTACTACCTTTCTGTAAGTAGGTACTATACCTAAATGCAGAATGAGAATTTATATGAATTGCATTAATACAACACAAAATTCCAAGGAATAAATTAAAAGCCAACATTTTCAGCCCCGCCAAGCCTAGTTTGGAAATTAATAACTTTATTTTAAATGACTCTGTTGCTATTATATTCACATGGCAACATGAAGATGAATGATAACCCAAGTGTAATATTTAAAAATACATGCACATCAAACAACAGTATATTTAAAGCCATAGAGCAAAAACCATGACAACTGTGATGATAACTATGATAAGAAATGAAAAAAAAAACAATCAAATACATTAGCTAATCGATTAGTGGTTTACAGAAAATTTACTTATTCAGGACCAAAAATATGTATGCCTGACGCTCGATCTTAAATAAATTGAATTGTATAATATGCGGTAGACACACGCGTGATATTGCAGGGGACATCAAGTTAATTTACTGAATCGTTTTAAAAACTTAGTGCATAAATAAAGTAATGAAAAAACAACTATACCTACAACATTAACCTAGCAGATTCAAAACAAAAAAAAACAAGACAAAATGCCTGTATCCCACGTAAATAACTTACATGCATACGAAACAAGACCATGTTTAAAGACAAAAAACGCAAAAACCATGATTACTGTGATTTTTAGTTAGATTCTACGTACTAATGAAACAGAAACACATTTCTAGTTGACCCAGCGACCTCTTAGTACTAGTACCCAATTTATTATAGTTTATAGTACCTGTCAACCCTGTCATACAATACAAAGAGTATTTTATTATATTTATAGTACCTATAGAGAAACTGTCATATAAGCAAAGCAAAGCAAGCAAGCAAAGTGTCAGTCAGTGTCTCTAATGCTACATTTACACGCTAGCTGAGGCTTGACAAGCGTCTACAAACTCCATGCCAATACATATGCTTGAATGCCATTTTCACGCTTGCAAGGGTGTTATAGTTCCCGGCTGGTTCCCGGCCGCTAAGAAAGTCAATCCTGACTTTTTTTAATTTATTTGGCAAAAACATAAAACATAAGACTTATACTAGAACGTACAGAAATTATGCGCCCTGGTAGGGTATGAAATTATAATCTAATTCTATTACACAACTAAAAGTTAATCCTACATACCTGCCTAAAAACTACTTAAAAATGGTAGACTTAAAATGTAATTTCTGTTATTTAAATTGCACAAAGTTAAATTATTGTGGCACGATATTAATTTGTTACTACCTAAATGGGTATTAATTTAATATATGTATATTTTTATTCATTTATAAAGTCTGTGATAGAATAATAACATTTTTGTATAAGGTCTGTTTTTGAACTTAGCTATAAATAAAGTATTACTCTTGATATTTCTTGTATTTAAAGGCAATTTATTGTAAAAGTAGTTAATTGATCTATAATACGGGCTGTTTTGTACATTTCTAGTATGGGTTTAGGAAGGACTAATTTATGGGTTCGACGGGCAATTTTTGAAAATTGGTACAAATGTAGGTTTTCCTGACAAATATTGCTGTTTCTAAAATATATAGTGATGGTAGGGTTACTTTATTTAAATTTTTGAAATGTGGTTTGCAACTGTTTGGTTGGTGGATATTACTTATTACCTAGGATCTTCTGAATTTTTTTCTGTAGGTATTACAAAGACCTGGTGCGCGTCTGAGCTGTGCCCCCACAGCAGCAGCCCGTAACGCAGCCAGGCGGCCGCGTGAGCAGGGTACGTTGCCAACGCACAAGCCGTGCTGGTATTTATTTGTCTTGAGAACGCTCAGCGCATATATGAATTGTGACATTTTAACTTTACAGTTCTCGATGTGTTTTTTCCAATTTAAATGGTTATCAATAGTACTTCACTTCCTAACATATTGCACAGCTACGAAAATCTTGATTATTGCTAATATCAACCATTGTAAAAAATGTTATACTTACTAGACTGGCCAGCGAAAGCTGAACACGCATTTTTACGATACCTTAATTAATCTGGTATCATTTTTGGCTCTTTCAAAGTTTTCATATTATGTCATTCTAGCTCGGTTTAGATCATTTTGATACTTCTGCTATAAGAAATAAATAAAATAATGTTTTGTTTAATTCAAACTCCTACCATCCTCAAAATACAATTGTTATAAGATTATGTTAGAATTAAATGTTAATAATATATTCAATGTCAATCTGATCAAAAAGGTCTTAAATGGCCCTATTGGGCAGGGTGCCCATAAGGCTGGCTGCGTCTTGGGTGATATTTGTAAATATACATAGTTTTTTAGAATTAGAGTAAGGGCAAGGTTTACGCTAAACAAAATTTTAAATAAGATGGGAACGGGTGCGAAGCCTCAAACAACAACTAGCTTACCATAAATGTTTCAGGATAACTCCACCTTTAATTTTTTTTTACTAGCTTTAAACGTTTCTGGAATGAATCACACGTGGCACACGCAGCTAGCATTTCATCATTTGGTATGGTGGCATTTCGTCCCAATTGTACTCGATAACCTTATTGAAATGATCCAGGTTTGCGATTATATAATTATGTAGTTTTGAAAGCATGTACCTCCGTACGAAATAATGTAATATGTTAAAGTCTGAAGAACTGGGTGGCCATTTTTAATCATTTAAGACGTTTAATTTAATCTAAATGATCTAAGGTGGCCATTAATGTTTCGGCAAAGAATCGATCAAATTAGCCTCTGACACCAAGCTTGAACAGCGTTAGGCTTGTGTGAAGGAGCTACGTCTTGTTGGAAAATATAATATTCACTCCCAAACATACTTTTTGAATTTGGGGCAATATTTTTTTCCAAAACCTCGGATACTGTAAGGTAATTTACCCCGCTTACAAACTGCACTCCACACCATCATCGGTGGCGAGCTTTAGAACCTAGGAACATTCATCTAGCTGTTCGGAATGTCTTCTATCCTTGGTTTGGTATCCACAATTGATCATTTTGGGCATTATGGGGCTGTTCTAATACACAGTTTCTTGTCAAAAAAACCAACTGATGACGCAGGGGGTGCCCAAAAGTATTGTGTTTGATCACTGTACTCTCTTTTTCTTGGTCGTTTTGGAAATGCTATGAATTTTGTCGATGCTTGTAGGCATGACATCCAAGGTCTACCTAGTCTTAAAACGTTGTTCATCGATCCCCTTGACATTTTCAGGTCAGCAGCTAATTTTCGAATAGAGTGGTGGTTTTTCCGCCGAACTCGCTCTCTTAAAATTCTTAATATTCTATCGGTTCTAGCAAAATGTGGCCGACCGAATCTTTTCCTGTCCTCTACGGAAGATATCTCTTTGTATCTTTTATAGATTGCTCTTAATGTCAAGGAGTTTTAAAGCCTTAAGAAAGCGCGCGAAACTGTTTCATCGTGGATTTAAAGAAAACTACAAATACCTTGACCTTGCATTTTTTCAAAGTCAAAGTCAAAATCTTTTATTTTATTCTATATGATTCTATTTAGGCTATAACAAGCACTTATGCTTCTTACTTATGTTTCTTATTCTTATTCTTATTCACTTATGAATATCAAAAAAATCTACCACCGGTTTCACCACCACCATTTTGTTTAAGTTAACATATTTTATTAATTAGTTTGTAACCCGTTTATTGCACTCCCAGGCCAACACCGCATCAACTCAAAATAATACATCATTTTAATATTGACTGAAATCAAATTTCTGGAAGGTCTAAATTAAAATGGTGCATTATTTTGAGTTGATGCGGGCGGTGCTGGTCTGAGAGTGAGGTATGTCTTTGGGGTCAGTGCAAAATAAGGTCCAACCGAGACTGCTTTTTTAATCTCGACCGAGAACGAGACCGAGACCGAGTATAATATTCTCGGCCAAGACCGATACTGACACAAAAAATAAGACTTTTTCCATATTTTCATTGTTTTACCTAAAAAAAACACGCATTATGATAGAAAAAAAAAATGTTTTATTATGGTTTAATTAAACGTTCCACCGTGTCTTACAAACAAACATAACTATCACGTAAATCAAACTACAATATTAACAATCTTTATCGAAAACAAATGTACGAGTTGTCACTTGTTACTTTTGTTAGCCGTTGTCAGTTAGTTGCAACTATCACACGCACGACCCTGGGCGGGGCGACCAATCAAAATCCCAAGGATAGCTCGTCCCACAGCGCGCCAATATTTAAATTGTCTGCCGCCGCGAAGTCTCGGTCGCGGCCAAGAAACTCGTCTGTTTTGGTCCGAGAACGAGACCGAGATCTTGGCCCGATTTTTGGCCGAGTTTTGTCGAAACCGAGACCGAGACCGAGATCTCGGTCGGACCTTCAGGGCTACTACGCAACTCGAAACTCGAAGTTCGTATCGTACCGTTCCTCTCGCTCTCGTATTAAATAGTATAAGTGTCAGAGGGACCGCACGACACGAACTTCGAATTTTGAGTTTCATAGTAGCCCTGCCGACATGTTCGTGCTTGTGAGAGCTTGCCGAAGCTTGGCAAGCGTGTAAATGTAGCATAACATGCTTGGTTGGCTAGTTGTCATAACGGTAGACACTCTTTCCCGGCCCGGATAATACCGACATGGAAATACCGTCTCTATTTTTTGTGTACATGTCATGTACACGTCCATAGAAAATAGAAACTACGTAGTATCTCTTAGTAGTCGCAGGGCTACTACGAAACTCGAAGCTCGAAGTTCGTATCGAACCGTCCCTCTCGCTCTCGTATTAAATAGTATAAGTGTCAGTTATACTGCTGTGATAGAAACTGCAGGGCTATTACGAAACTCGAAACTCGAAGTTCGTGTCGTGCGGTCCCTCTCGCTCTCGTATTAAATAGTACGAGCACGACACGAACTTTGAGTTTCAAGTTTCGTAGTAGCCCTGCTGACATGAGCTTCTAGGGGCGTGTGGGCGTGTACACGAAAAACAGGGTGGTATTTCCATGTTGGTATTATCCGGGCCGGGAAATAGTGTCAGCCAAATTCGTATCTCATTCATCTCTTATTTTATTAGTCTGTCTGTGCAGTGCAGCTAAGGCCAGCTGGCGCTGCTTGGTTCGATTGTGTATTTATTTTGTTCTTACGCTCAGTAGTGTTAAATTTTTAGTAACAATGCAGGTAATTGTACTTTAAATATATTTATGACGTCGGGTAGGCTTTTTTGCTACATCCGGCGTATATCTGTTGGTATTAGCATTATAATCTCATAGGTATCACTGTAGTTTTGTTGTTAAACAATTCTGTAGATTAAATTATCTTTGGAACAATTTATGATTCATTGTTAAAATTTGCTTGTGTAATAGTTTTATCGATTCTTAAAGCTATTTTCACAGGCATGTTTATTACCGTTTGAAATGAATTTTCTACTAATTTTCCAAAGAAGCCTTAGGCTTTGTACAAACAAACAAAGCCTAAGGCTTCTTTGACAAAGTAGTCAAGTACAAGCTTGACTAAATCAATTCATCAGGAAAAGATATTAAAATAATATAGGGGTGCCTTTTCACTAGTGCTAATTTTTAGGGTCCTGTAACATGAAATGAAACAAACAGAACCCTTTCACTTCCTTGTTGGATAGTCTGCCTGTCAAGAGTATTTTTCTATACTTGTTTTGAATAGGTATTCGCTGGGTGCAAAGTACTAGGTGGGGGTAATGTAATCTATTGCAGTGCTCATAGTGGCCAAAAGTAGAAATAATGTAAGATCTGTCATAATCTGTCTTCTTCTTCTTTACAGATTAATTACATTCCCTAAATATAGTAACCGGTACTCTTATGTCATCTGTCATTAACAAAGCAATTTGTATAGACAAAGGCCCAAGCCTTAAGGCCGCCATTGAAGGAATAATAAGAATAATTGACTTAAATACCTAATTTTTGTAATAGATGCTTGTCTTATGATGCGAGCTTGAATTATTGAACACTGTCTCTGTTTTGTTCTTGATAAAATTCTTCTACATCCCGGACATGTCCAGCAGATACCATCAATTTTCCTCTGGTGTCTGAACAGCTAGCAGGAGTAACCTATGTAATCAGGCGTTTGCTAAAAAGCTCACCGAGGTGGCTTTTGATTTAATGTATTGTTCTTACATTGTCTGCTATAATTTATGAATTATTTGTTACAGCTGCTTTGAATCAGAAATGTGGACATTAAGTTTGAAACTTTAGCCACACTCAAAATGTTCAAAATCGAGTCATATGTCACTCCAATATTGCTGAGTTATGTTGACAAATATGTACGAGATTTCAAACCTGCTGATGCACAAGTGAGTTTTAAATATAAAAGTATAAATATTAATTGTTGAGGTCCAAGTGTTTGTTTTAAATTTCTTTTTAACCCCCAATGCAAAAAAAAAGGGGTGTAATAAGTTTGACCGCTATGTGTGTGTCTGTGTGTGTGTGTCTGTCTGTCTGTGGCACTGTAGCTCTTAAACGGGTGGACTGGCTTCAATACAGTTTCTTTAAATGAAAGCAGGTTTTCTAGCAATGGTTCTTAGACGTTTTATCAAAATCGGTTCAGCCGTTTTTGAGATATTGAACTTTGAAGTGACAAAGTCAGGGGTTTTTCCAACTTTTTGTTGGTTCGGTTATTATAATTAATTGGGTTCAGTGATGTTAAAGTTATTCTATAACAGGTTTCTCTTTGGGGTGGTGGAGTGGCTTTGCACAATTTGGTCCTCAAAGCAGATGTATTACAACAAGAAGTTGCACTGCCATTCACACTTGTTTCTGGAAGGATTCATGAATTGCTTATACAAGTACCATGGACAAAGATTATGTCAGAGCCCATTGTTGTGACAATAGACACTATTGGTAAGTTTATGTTAGTTATTTTTGATTGAAGAAATCAGTTATATGATTTTTGAATATTAAAATTTGTGTCCTTTTTAAAACTGTTGATGATGATTTAAAATGTTATTTTATTATTCAGAGTGTGTTCTTAGTCTACACCCGCCTGCAGCGTCTGATGAAAGCTTACCACCAGAATCGCCAAGGTAATATAAAGTTTAAAACTTTTTATTTCTTTAAACTTTATGGAACTAAGAATACGGTATTTGACTATTTTGTATATGATTTATAAATTAAAACTACACAATGCCTGTTATCAAATAGAAAAACAATTTTTAAGCTACCTTTACAAATAACAAAGTTATAAAGGTTTGAAATTCAAGATTAGACAGAGAAAGGCATGTGACGTCACACGCCTGTACCACCATACTTGCTGCATAGAGAAAAGCATTTGAGAAAGAGACAGGTATATAGATTTTTTAAAAAATCACTATAAATCCAATTTTCAACCGATTTAAATTTTCTCTTCGCTAAACACTATCTGTATATCTATATTTTCATAATAATATTAAGATATGGCAAAATCAGGAGTTGTCAAATACCGTATTAAAGTGTCTTAGATTAATATTAAGTTTAAAAGGCTGGGAGAAATGAGGCTACAACATAATCATTTCACTTATCTATGTGAGCCAGCCAGAGCAAAAAGCCATTGCCTGTGAGGGACGAAGTTGCCATTGCGAGTATAATTCTAACTTCGTCCCTCACTGGTTTTGGTTGTCTAGCTTTAGTTGTATACAATACGGTATTTGACATCTCCTGATTTTGCCATATCTTATTATTATTAAAAATGAAAAAGAAAGAAATTTCCTGCCTCGTACAGCAAAACTCTGAAATTTACTATCACCTGCAGTATTCCTGGACCGATATGAACTTCAAGTTTCAAGAAAAGAGTGTACTCCTACCTTAAAGGCATGCAACGCACTTGTGACTCTTCTGGTGTTGCAGGTGTCCATGGGTGACGGTAATCGCTTACCATCTGGCGATCCGTCTGCTCGTTTGCCCTCTATGCCATAAAAAATATCTTGTGACCACAATGCTCGAGCCGAGCGAGCGAAGCGAGCGTGTCGCGGCAGCGACCGGCTAAGTGCCAGAACCGAAATGGCGGCCTTTCATGATATGCCTAGGAATTTCATGATCTGCCTAAACGTCACTAGGCAAATCGTTAAACCGTGAGTTTTGAATGATATGGCGGATGTCCCTTAGCCAATTCATGAAACGGCGCCATTTCACGATAGGTATGCCTAGGAATTTCGTGATCTGGCGGATTTTACGATCGGCCGCCGACATATATATTTATTTATACCCTTGACTGTACATTTTCTCCTGCATATATTTTTTGTTGGTGGCAAATCAGTAATGCCCATTAAAAACAAAAATATGGTATACACTTACTAAATTGTGCAGGGTTGACCCTGATCGCGTCTGAATAACCGGTATAAGAGTGTCTTGGGGGGATATTAATGTGCTGTCTTGTTAGTCGCAAGCCGCAGGTGGTGGAGGCGCCGCCGGGCTACATGCAGGCGCTGGTGCGGCGCATTGTCAGCAATATTTCCTTGCGCGTGCATCACCTCATCGTCAAATACGTGCAAGACGACATCGTACTGTCGCTCAACGTCAAACACCTCTCTGTCGAGAGCGCCGGACTGGACTGGCAGCCTACCTTCGCTGGTAACTTCACCTTATTGAAGTCTAATAACCAATAACCTTCCTTGACACAAAGCATTTTGAAGTCTGTAATAGCCAGTCAAATTTTACATAAAAAATGCAAAATTTAATGCAAACCTTTAGGGGAGTGTAGACCACATTTCGAAACGTACATACGTGAAAAACAGCAAAGCTTTCGGACTTTTTTCAGTTCTTTCAATTTTATTCATAACCTATAGATGGGTGAAGACCAAAAAGTTGCACACCGTTAAAGCTGCGTTAGCAGGTAGGTAGTTATAATTTCCATTAACTTTTTCCATTGTGTCACAATGGAAGTTATGGATAATTTTCGTATCAGATTTCTGATATTAGTAGTATATGGTTTCAAGAATGATATTTAATTTGGAAAAACTTAATATCTTTGTTGCTAGGGGGATTATTATGTAGTTTTTGGCTAAACTGAAGCATTTGGTTTATTTATTTTACTTGCAGACATTGATCAATCGGAGCCAATCATTAGGCGATTAGTTCGCCTGGACGACCTGACGTTGTGCCTGGATCGTGCTGATTCCGACGGCAAAATAAGGTTTTATCAAGAACCGCTGCTCTATCGGTGCCAGCTGGATCTTAGGTACCTAATATAATATAGTAAACGTTTGCACCGTAGAAATATATGTCAAAAAGTTATAATTATTTTGTTGACGTTCATTTTGACAAAGTTTTGTGACACAGCTAAGATACAATTAGGATGCACCAAAAAAAAAAACTATAGTTTTTATTTTATTTTTGGAAAGAATAAGAAATTTTAAGGTACCATTTTCATTGATTTTGAATTTGGATGAGTATTTAATTTTTTACCATTTTTTTACGAAGTACGCTGTACGAGTATGACGTCACAGGGAGACAGCCACGTTCCATTGCCTAGAAAAATTCAGGTCGTACATAACATAATCTGTGTCATTACAATTTGACAATAATTCAAGCAAGGCCCTAAATGAACCGTGACAAATAGTTTTATTTATCTCTCTTCTTTTAGCTTCAATTAATCCTGTTTATCTAATGGTGTGATAGTAAATAGATACTTTTTATTAAAATCTGATATTTCAATTCTGTTGTATTTACTTGTAACATAGTAATTTAATAATTTAATTTGTAAAAATACATTGGAAATACTCATATACATTTCGGACTTTACGATAAATGACAACTGTTTAAGGCCAGGTGCGCATCATGTGATTAAAGTTCTAGCTTTGTCACTCTTTGCTTATAATAAAGCAGGACAGGAACATTTCAAATGGTCAATTTGCTACCGAGTGTAGACCTGCTTTATAACTGCCTTTGTGACGAGACACTGCAGGGGTGAAAGGAGAGTCATTACTTAAATTTTGTTTATTTAATTCAGTTTATCACATTTTTGGAATCTGTTTTCTGAAAACGCTTCACAAAGCCTATTTCTCCAAATGGTTTTCGATTTATTATATGTTGTCAAAAATTGGGACATCCCAATTTAACTTATTTTTTTGAGCGCCGTTCATACACCATCATTTCATTTATCTTTTCCTAAATTTTAACCGAATAAAGACCATATATACTAGACTAGACACTAGCAAAATTACTCTCTGATGGCCAGAGCCTAATTTGAAAAAAAAAAAAACTTTTTTTCTAAATTGAGATCATAGTCGATTTCTTTCCAATATTCAAGCATCGCAACTTAACTATCCAGGGTGTTGACGCGACTAGTCTCTGCCAGCACGCGGCGCGCATCCAACCTCAGCGTGCAACTCCGCTCCTCGAAGCTGGCGTGGAGCGTCACCAGCGAACAGCTGACGCTCCTGCTCCGGCTGCTGAGAGAGCGAACTCAGATACAGATCACTACCCCGCCCCCGGCGCCCAAACAGTCGGCCACGAATCTGACTACTCCCTTGCGTTAGTATGAAAATAAATTCTAATAAGAAATGCTTCCGAGGTGCATTCATATAGTCAAACAGATTGATTTCCTGGCCACAGTGGAACTTCATCTTAGTAAATAATTTAATTTGTCTGTGACAATGATAAGCGAGTAACGTATGCCAAATGACAAGGTTCTTCAGTGGCATAGAAATCAAATTGGCTGACTGTACGTGTGGTCTGTTTTTTAAAATGTCATGAACGTCTGCGTGGCGAACGTATTTGTGGAATGCTTTATTTAGATCTTTCGCGATTTTTGTATACTTTTTGATTTGTACCTAAGTGCCTGGTGAGCGAGTTGCGCTGGGGCTATAACTCGAAAACACGAGTATAACAAGTTATAACCTTGTTATAACACCATCTAGATTGATTGTTCGCCCCCAAAAACACGAGCATAACAAGTTATAACACCAATCCAGATTGATTGTTCGCCCCCAAAAACACGAGTATAACATGTTATAACACCAATCTAGATTGATTGTTCGCCCCAAAAACACGAGTATAACATGTTATAACACCAATCTAGATTGATTGTTCGCCCCAAAAATCCCCAAATGATAGCAAATTTCCATTTAAATAATATTGACAGGAGCAGGCAACGCGCAATTTCCCATTTACCGAAAATAGCTCGCAAACAATAGCCACCTTAGTCTTTGGAAATGTTTATTTTGCTTTGCTATGAGTTCGTAGGAGCATAATCAATTTTAACATGGGTGTAAACATATGGTGAATGCACATATTGTGTAACTCGCGTTCCTCACGAAAGGTGGCAGAAAAAAATGCGAAAATAAGCTAGATGCAACTCTCGTTATAAGAGATTTATGTTACCGAGTATGTTGATGTTTTAACGAACATGAATGACTTGAGCGAATGCTACATCCGTCGTTTTAATATGAGTTAAACGGCCTTGTATGTAGATATAAAAGTTTAAGCCGGCGAATCAGCTATTTAATGATAAAATATTTTGCTCGTAATAATTTTCTTTGATAATTTTTACAGGATCTATATCTATTGGGTAGAAACGAAAGCGTATTACAAAGCCTTTGAACCAAAATTGGTAGCCAATTGAAATTTTCAGTGTGTACTATGACTGTTTTACGACGAACACAACTATTTACTTGTTTTTGTTATAAAATCTTTTTTATTACGTTTCCGAAGAGATGAAACATCGCTAGATGGCGTTAGTATCGTGAGGTCCGTTTGACGTTTGCTTGCGATTGGCTCATTTAGTTAATTAACCAATCTCGAGTCGCTTCTTGAGAACCGTAATACATGTAGATAGAAATTTACGGTTATTTATTTAGCAGACCCTTTCAATCTGTTTTATGAATATTTATGTTATGTTGTATATGCATCGCAAAGCAATTCTGTCCAGCAGCAGGCAGTGGTTGATTTTGATGGTTATTGCAAAGTTGAGGTTGAATAAGAAGCTAGGAAATTGTCCTTTATAGCTTTTGTTTTAAAGTGCTTCTTAAGTCAATAACGTAATGCATGAATCAACAGATGCCACGTCAGCCAACTCAGCCGAGCCGGTGCGTTCGGAGAGCTGGTCCGAGTGGGCTTGGTCATGGCTGCCCACTTGGATGGACAAAGAGGGCGGCGTGGAGGAGGCCACGCTGCCGCCCACGCCCATCCCGATCTTCTTTACTGCCTACTTTGACCATGTCTCGTTAGTTTTTAAGGTGAGATACTCTTGAGTTTGTTTTTTGGACTATATCTAAGGTTAGGTTACCACATATTAACGCTATAGAAAACATTTAATAAGGGTTTCTTGATAGGCGCAATATTGCTAGATAGCGTTAGTATCAAGAGATCCGTTGGTCGTTGCAGTATTGCTTGATTGGCTTATGTAGTTATTTAACGAATCACAAATGACACAAATACCACCGTTCGCCGCCGACGACCACAACTACTCTGTCAAGAAGGCTTAGAAGAAGACATCCAGCATAAAAAGAATTTTCGTAAAAAGCTAATTTTTCAGGACACTGCTCGAAAATGTGGCCCATAGATAACCTACCCAAAACTGCCTATACAGGGTGTTCGGCACATGGACCGTCAATTTTTTTTGGGATATTGTTGGGGTTATTTGCTATGTTTTCACCCTTGGACCTTGGGTCCTAAGGATCACGGTT
Organism: Choristoneura fumiferana; assembly: GCF_025370935.1. NCBI lineage: Eukaryota > Metazoa > Arthropoda > Insecta > Lepidoptera > Tortricidae > Choristoneura > Choristoneura fumiferana. The sequence goes on along the minus strand of NC_133472.1, from coordinate 25,478,016 downwards.
TTGGCGATATGATTTTTTAAATGTTTTTTTTTTCAAATTTCCTGAAATCCTGCCTTTAAACGTTCGTAACTTTTTTATGAATGTATGTAAAATGATTATTTTTGTATTTAATACTTGGTAATACGTGCTTGTTCAAATAATTATAGTTTTTATTACACGTAATTCATAGTCTCAGAGGGACGTACCACGATTTTTATTCCAAAAAATTACTGATTATGTGAAAAAATCCTACTTCGAAAATCAATTAGTTAGGAAGGTAGCTAGAGAAGTATTTTAAAGAGAATGAACTGCTCAATCGTCTTTTGATTTTTAATAATTAATTTTCGAATTAGGATTTTTTTTCACACAATCAGTAATTTTTTGGAATAAAAATCCTCGTACCCTATGAGACTACGAATTATAATAAAAACTTTTATAATTTGAACAAGCATGTATTACCAAGTATTAAATAGAATAAATAATAATTTTACATACATTAATAAAAAACTACGAACGTTTAAAGGCGGGATTTCGGGAAATTTGAGACAAACATTTAAAAAATCATATCTCCAAAACCATGACCCTTAGGACCCAAGGTCCAGGGGCGAAAATATAGCAAATAACCCAACAATATCCCAAAAAAATTTGATGGCCCACGTGCCGAACACCCTGTTTATGTATTATTTATTGTTGCCAGGTGCTAGAGATTGAGGGTGGTTCCCGCAAGCGCGCGCGCGGGGTGCTCGAGCTGAGCGCAGCGCACGCGGCGGCGCGCGCGGCGCTGTGCGCTCCTACCGCCCTGCGCGTGCGCTTCGGCGCGCGCACGTTGCGACTCGCCTCGCACGGAAAGTGCGTCTGCGGCATGCAAAACCTAGAAGCCGTAAGTGGCAACGCGCACACATAACCAACTACCTTTCGTTACACTATTTAGACATTCTTGGCTTTTTCAAAATTTAGTCGTAGGTATCTTAAATGTCTTCTGAAAAGTAAGAGATTATCGGCTGTGTTTTTTTTATTTATGTCCGTCCGACATTTCCTGCGCTTGTAAACTGATTTCAATGAATTTTCTTCGCACAACATCCGCTTGGAGAGAGATTTCTCCTGTGGTAAGATAAACAAGGGAGATTTTTTTTCTTAGTTATGTATTAAAGCGCTACGTGACATACTATCTAGTTGTAACAACGAAGAAAAATTGATTATCTTTAATCGGTTTTTAGATAAATTTGCTAAATAATAGTTTTTTCTTACGTAGCTCAACGAGAAACCTACAATATATTTAGACAGGAAAAACGGTGAAGATGAAAAAGAACCCTGGACATGGCCTGCTGAGACCTTAGAATACAAAGTAGAGTTAGCAGAAGCAGCAGAGGAAGAATGCAGTGAGTCACCTAATCGAGGCGAGGTAAGAACTTTTGTAGGTTTCTTGGATCAGAGAAATGTCCCGGTACGAGTACCTCCTTTGACTCGCCGATCATTCTTTTCTATCGAGGCAAAATTTTGCTTCGACCTGGTGAAGGCTGAACAATATAGCCTGTCTGGATCACTTACGTATTACCTAACTTCTATTCGATGCTCTCAGAACTTTCTCCTTACCGTGCCTCTATCTAACTCCAAATTCTATATATATTCTTATACTGTCCAGGCTATTTGGTTGTGGAATTCCTTTCCGATTGACTTACGACCCGCAAAATCTTTGTCACTATTTAATAGGCTTGAGTCGGTCCTGAACTAAGAACTAAAAAGAATGAATTCTCATCGCGGACCGAAAAGAACTAGTTCCTCGTAAACGATCTTAATCGGTCTCGGTCTCGGTCCGCGCTCTTTTGGCTCCGGAGCTAAAACGGAGCGGGAGCTGGGAGTGAGCGAGTGAACGAGGAAACGAATAGGTAAAGACCGGAGCGGACGGCATGGTGCGGTGCTCGGTCGATGTGAACGAGACTAGTATTATTTCAAAGCGTATCCTGCTCAAGTGCGAGAGAGACGCATTTATTTTACGAAACTAAACACTACGACAACAAATAAATATTTGATTTTTTTATCTCATTACAACGTAATTTTTTTGTTATACTCCTTATTTTTTAACATTCCGATCTTTAGCTCCCAGTTCAGTTCATGACCGATTGGAGTCTAAACTCGCTCCCTTCCCTTTCTCTTTCCCTGTTTCGGTCGGAGCTGGTCGGAGCTAAAGGAACTAAAAGACCGAACTACATTTGACCGATTGACCGAGATCGGAGCGCTCCCTTTAAAGACCGAGCGGGCGCAACTCTACTATTTAAATCTATGCTTAAGGAGCACTATCTGTCATCTTGTAATAATTAGCTTTATGATAATTTATTTATTCCACTTAATTTATTGAAGATTATAGTCACATTTACATCAAAATTAATTAAATAATAATAAATACTAAAAAAAACAATTAAGTGTACAATAAAAATATACTACATTTATTTATTTATTTATTTGTTGCTGTTTATCTCACTGCCTATATTTATTTTAGACGTGAATTTAATATATGTACGATATAATTATGCGTTATAATTTTCTGATCTACTTTTGATGCACCACCTTGTGGTAAACTAGTTCTTCCTTCTTTCTGTAAAAAAGATTGACTGGAAGAGATCGCTCTTAAACTATAAGGCCGCCTATCTGTTTTCTGTAACGCTTCTGCTGTTTGCTGTATCTGGTGTACAATAAAGAGTCTTTGTATTGTATTGTATTATTCGATTTTCTCGCGAAATTACTCTCTCCCGCCGTACAAAAGTATTAAACTTGTATTTGAGCATAGATTTTAAATTAAATTCCGCTAACATTTTAAAGGTTTTGTTTTTTGTTTGTTGTACAGTTTTTAAGTTAAAACTTTTGACTTACTATGTATTTCAGGTGATCGAACCAAACATAGACACTACTTTTGACACCGCTAAAGAGGATGTAGAGCGAAAAGACGATGAAGACCTTTGGCGATTAATGTCACCGGTTGTATTCCTAGAATACTCTCACGTCAGATCTCCGCCTACTGCAATATCTAACCCTTACGACAGCCCTCCTATCGATTTTCAGTACAGGTAAGTTGTTAAAAACGCTACAATGAATCACGCATTCATTTAATATACGACAACGTCGTATGCGTCGTAACAAGTAAGGACACTTATTATAGTTTTGAATCATTTTTTAGTGATTGGGAAGAAGATAATAACTTGAAGATCAACATTAAACCGCTTGATATACGACTTTGCATGGGACTCATTCATCGACTATCAGCGGTCCGAACTATTTTCCAAGACCTGCCGCCTGTTCCCAGTCCTGGTAACCCTATTTAAATAATATTCTAATAGTGATTTTGGAGATTTATAAAAGTTCCAGTGGCTAAATACGTCATTTTTCGGCAGATATTCCAATGAGAACATTAACAGTTGAAGAATGCGAGGCACTTTACGAGAATCTGCCTCAGCGTCGAATGAACATCAACGTTCAGGGGTTACGTGTGCGAATGATACCTTGGGATCACTCTTTAACCGAAAAGCCAACTTTGGCACCCCTGGTGCTTGATGTCGAAGTACCACAGGCACGGCTAACAGTGTCGTTGCCACTTTATCCGCATAGGTAATTTTTGACTGTGTGATTAATTTATTACAACTACTCTTCTGATTGCTGATCGGGAGAGAGTAATATATGTGAGATTAATAGTACATTGTGTCTTAAGGGCGGTAAATAAATAAGGGAATTAAGAACGAGATTCTATTAGAAACCCGAAGTCGAAGACTGCAGGCGCTGCAGCACACCATGCAATAACAATAGTAGATTGTTGCACCAAGCGGAAAGTTATTTATTATTGCACCGAGTGCCGATTTGGAGCCCGAGCGTCAGCGAGGGCTTTAAAAAGCACGAAGGCAATATAAATTACTTAAGGCGAGGTGCATTATCTGCTTTTCTTTCAACTATTACTGTAATAGCAGACGAAAAAAAAACTCATGCTAAACAATTAATAGGAAAGAAATGTCACTAGCACTCGATGATTCCATTTTTGTAAGTTTACATTCGCACTTTGATTTTTTTTATTTCTTACTTTATTTTTGGCAGAGTTAGTAGCCAGTAGCAGATATTTTTACCCGCGATCTGTCAAATTTCGGATGGGCGCCAGGTTGGCCAACCAAACACACGAAGTTTTTTTAAAATATACGGCTTCTTACTGTTTTTGGTAGGATTGGCAGCAACGAATTTTTGTACGCAATCTGTCAAATTTCATAAGACCGTAAGGTTGAGCAACCTAACGCTAGATTTTTTTACACTATGCAGGTTAATTTTATAGCACAAATACTTGTGTCACCTCTTTGGTAGTGCAATTAAAAAAAAAACGAAAACAATGCAATAAAGGATTTTCATAAATTTTTTCTGCTCTAGAAAAGAAAAGTCTGCTTTGTGCTGGGTATTTAGTGCGGTTATAATGAAATTAAAGCATAGTTGGAGGAAAACTCATTTACCGACCTTGGGCTTCATGAAAAGAAAATTAGTACGGGCAATGACTCATTTACCGACCACGGGTTTCATGACAAGCACATTAAGGTCGAGGGTTTTATTTGGAGGGTTGCAACCAAGGTAGCCTGCATGTCACGACACTGTTTACGAGCAAGTGTGATGAAAACAATTATACAACACGTGAATATCAGAGCGGGCTAATTTCACTCTGAAGGATAGATTGTCGTACTTAAGGTCTCTAATATTTTGACATGCGTCTTTTCTGCGTAGGGTATGTTCCGCAGCATGTCAAATGCCGAAAGACGAGGGTCCGCTGTGGCAGGGTGCGCGGCTGCACGTGTCGGCCACGCTCACGTCGATCGAGGCGCGGCTGTGCGCGCCGGGCGACTCGCCGCCGCGGCCCGTGGCGCGCGCCGACCTGCGCGCCGTGCTGCACGTACTGCTGCATCCAGAGATGTTCGCGAGACGAGACACCGTCAACACTAGCTACAGTGTTAAAATACGTACGTGATGCTGCTTTTAGTTTGAGCCTTGTGTGCTCTAAAGCTCAATAGGGACCTCCCTGATTGCTAGCAAATTTATTTCATCCGATTTTCAATAATTCTACATATTTGCTTAATAAAGTTCCTTACTTACTATAAATTTATGGTATTCGGTACTTATGAAATTGTTATTTAAAAAAAATCCAACAAAATGTCAATTTCATTGATTTACATAATTGGCCACCTAAACTTGATTTAAGACGTGAGTCATCCGGATAAATCTTATTTAATATGATTCATATTACGTTTTTACCACCACAGATGAACTGAACACTTGCGGCTCTGCTGCGCGGCTGCAAGCGGCGTGGCAAGTAGTAGAGTCTCTGATCGCGCGGCGGCCTTCACTACTGCTCCGCTATACTGAACTGGCCAAAGATGCTTTGAATGACGAAGGTTTGCGGAAAAATCAACTATTTTAGTTGGATCTTGCTTGACAATGTTATTCGGACAAAGAGGTCTATACAAGTCTATTATCGAAAACGTGTTTATTTTTGTTTTTCGTTATTTTGCTGAAGATGTATTATAAATAGTGTGTGTTGAAACAGAATCAGTGGCGATCGACGCAACAATAGAAGATTTGTCGGTGCGCGGTTTCATCACGCGTCAAATTAACACCCACATTGTGATGATACAATCGGCACGAGTGATGGCCTTTCATTCACCGAGTAAGTTAGCGGTTATTTTACGGGTTGAATGCATTGTATACAACAGTAACTACTACACCTAAACTCGGATTTTTAATCCCACGGAAAAAATGTAAACAAAGGTGTTGCCGTTATCGAAAAATATTTGCAGAATTCAAGATATTTATTGTTTCCACATTTGTCAGAAACCGACTTCCTACTAAAAAACTGTATTAGATAATCAAGATAAAATATACTGAGCGGCAAAAAATCTGGCCATCAAATGTATGCAGCAATAGGTAATTTTGTATGTAGACTGGGCCAAATTTTGCCCCGCTGAGTATATTTTAATTTTTTGATGGAAATCTTTATTTTAAATAATTTATTGAATCAGGCGTTACTTTGCGGAGGTCCATATCAATGAACTAAAATAATTTCCTTGCTCACCCGCGACCTTACGATAGCTAAGCTTATGCAAAATATGCGTGTTCATGCAGTTCCTCCACCTCCACACTGTAAGAACACACAAATCACACAAACCCATCTATCACCACCACCACACTACACTGACGCGTTTCGAACCCAACCAGAGCTCATCTTCAGAGTGACACAACCGTACACCATGCTACCAGTTGTTAGACTAACGAACCACAACCACCGTTTTAACTTGTCACTGTAACTCCCCAAGTACCCACATACGTTTTATGAAACAAAACAAAACTACCCACAAATTATTAATATTTTTTTTAAACCTTCCTTCAAAACTACCTACCAATTCAAAATTTACCGAAAGCCCACGTACACAGATGCCGTGATACCAGCATCATCTAATCACCCGTGGCAGCATAAATTAGCAGCTTTTCATTGTTATGTACATAGATTGTTAACTGTACCTCTTTCTAGGGAACACCTTTTTGGATTCCCGAAACTTTCAGTGCAGCCCTCGTATCCCGTACTAGACTTTAATTCGCTCACTGAATCAAAATGTACCACATTGGGTATTTTTTACAGGTGAAGGAAGATTGAAGCAGGCGTGGCTTTTCTCGGCTCCAGATTTATCGACGTCAACGTAAGACTTAAATTTTGACTAATAAAATTATAACAAGGTTATGCTTATTTTTTGTAAGGTATGTTCACGGGTGGACTGAGAATTAATAATCTCGATTCAAAAGCGTTCAGTCTTCCCGCCCGCGAAGTCGAAACTTCAGGCTTCTGATAAAGTCTCGTTCTTAATACCTTACTTACCGCCGCTAAGGCACGGACTGTTGTTATTTCTTGTCCAGATCGTTTCTTCGCGTGGCAGTGCAGTGGTGCGAGGAGCAGTTTGAAGACTCTCTTGATTACATCGGCGTTTGGTCCGAACCGATGGCCGCCTGCATGGACCCGCTTTTCATAGCTTGGCTTGGTTACAAACCACAAGTGAAAGCCACCTCTGGTAAGAGAACTCCGTCTCATCAAACTTTCACATTCGTCATATACCTAATAGGATTTTTGCTCATTTTATGAATCTTCACGTATTGCAGAATCGCTTATCGGACCAAAAAGCTCATCGCAATTTTACTTACGCCGTCGAGCCACACCGCCTGTAAGTAATTTGTACCCAAGTATTATTTTAAATTTTTGTGTTTATTTTTATACGAATTATTTACAATTGCAATTTCAATAACATTGATTTTTACCGTTCACATATAAAAAAAGTCAAAATAGGTTAACTTTCAGAGAGTGGAAATTTATCGCCGTGTGTATTAAAAGCCGATAAACACAGTCCTCATACATAATCGTTCAGGGTTACATAAGTTGGTGAACGTTATAATATTCACTCTCTCTTCTAATTATCGAAATAATATCATGTCCGCCTTTGTACAAGTATCTTAAAGTTTGTCAGTAATGTTTTGTTAATTTTCTTTTGTACAATAAAGAGTTTACATACATACATACATACATGTTTTATTAAATGACTTTGCCGTGACTTACTGCAAATTTATTATTATGACTTTTTGTATTTATGCTATTTGACGTTAGTCGTCATGAAGATGATGCTTTCTGTATTTATGCGTAAAAATACGCGTCATGATGAATATGCGCATCGCTAGTTCGGCTAAAAGCAATTATGCGTAACAATAGTATTACAAATAATTTTATGCCATCCAATAGAGAACCCATCTAAACCATAGGTTCCCAACCTTATTTTGCCTACCCTCTCCTTTTAAACGATTTTTCTTCTAAAGCTCGCCTTTTATTTTACTTACTACTTGACGCTTCTTGATAAGTGGCATCGTAATGCTAATAAGGTCAGAAAAAGCTTGTTTTAAAAAAAGAAGTCCATAAAAATTACGGTGCTTAAAATGTTTTTCAGTCATCAAGCGGGCGTGGCGCGAGTCGCACGGGCTCCGGGTCGGAGTTAGTGCACGCGGTGCGCCCGCGCAGCGGCGGCTCCAGCAGCGAGCCAGGCGAGCCGCGCGCCGCCACTCAGCCGCAGCCGGTAAATGAACTACGAATACTATCACTGCTGTGCTGCTATATTTGTTTATCCTACATTTAGAGCGGGTACACATTGGGCGCTCGGCGCTACGTTGAGCGCGCGTTGATAGCGTACACACCCAGTGCTCAGCACGGCGTTCGCTGTGTTCTCACTAGTTCCATTGACAGTACTATAATAGAATAGCACTGTCAATGGAACTAGTGGAAACACACCCGGCGTTCGGCGAGCATTATCAATATCAAAATGTTCGACATCATTTTCACAACTTGCATCTACTCTACTTACACAAAAGCGCGCGATCAAATTTACGACAATGGCGGTGCATATATCTCGAAGCGCGCAGCTAACGCTCGCGCAACGCGCGTTCGTACGGAAATAGGTGAACGCACGTTTGAAGCACGCTTCACCAGAAGCGCGCGCTTGCATGTGTACACATCAACAGAACTCCTGGTTCTCAAAACGTGCGTTGGTAAAGCGCGCGTTTGAAAGCGCCCAATTTCTACTCGCTTTACATTCAACCCCTTGCGCTGCCCCTTGCGCTGCCGGCAATAATTCCCTAATTACCTACTGTGCAGCAAGTTTGAGCTCGAGTGTGTTTACATACTGCCCTACTACTCATTTCGCTTTCGAGTTTCGACAATGGCAGACGTCGAAATAACTTTGATTTTGTGTCTTTTTGCGATACATAATTATTTTCGATATTTAAATCGATATAAAATACAAAACGGAAAAGAAGTTCCTCATAGAAGATATGTTTACACTTTACTACCTTGTCGCTGTGACTTCATGTTTGAACGTTTGTATAAAATTGCCAGAAGACGTGTAGTGACAAGGTACTAAAGTGTGTGACACAGCAGAATGTAAACACGCATTGCTGCACACGCTGCCGGTTCTTTAACTTCCGCACAAGCAACCGTTATTTTGGGGAGCACTGGCACAGAATAAGTAATAGTACAAGTAGCACTGGGCAGCGCGAGTGGCGATGGCATTGGCATCAGAAGTATCGTGTGTGCACACACTCGTCCTGTCCACTTTCCTGCTCACTTCGGCATTGTTGTAGGCGGCGCCGCGGCAGTCGCTCCTGCAGCCGGAGCGGCTGCTGCAGCTGCACGCGCGGCTGCAGCGCATGCTGGTGAGCGTGGAGTTGGGCATGGTGCTGCTGTACTTCACCGCGAGCAGCGCGTCCGCCGTGGACTGCGCCACGCTGCGCGACGCCATGGAGCGGCACGCCGCCGTCTCGCACCACGTGCTCGCCTTCAGGTGCTTTGTTCACCTTATTGTAGGCGCCGTCGGGCCGGTCGTTGCTGTGGCCGGAGTAACTGCTGTAGAAACTTTTTTTTTCATTGCTACCATTTTAATCACGTGGTTTTTATGTACACCGTATTAAGTTTAAAATGCTAACACCAGGGAACAAATTAGTACAAAATAGTGGAATTTTAAACAAAATGTCATATTTAATTCAAAATCTACCAATTTGCTGATTATTTTTGTAATTCACAGTGGGTCGGCACTGTTGGATCCAAATCTGTCGCGCAGCTAGATAAAATTAACCACCACAAGCTACGCTCATTCATTAAGCCCCGTATTCTGGGTAAACATTTGTTGAGGAACGTTGTTGAATCAACGTGTTGCTGAGCTATTGTGTCATGTTGCCATGTTACCGATTGGTGAGCGAAAACTCAGCAACACGTTGATTCAACAATGTTGCTCAATAAAATGTTTACCATGAATACAAGGCTTTAGGCCACTTCCAGTGATATTGATATACATGATTTGGCCTCTGTACAATTATTTCGTTTTATTAGGCACCGTATAGATCTATAATAAATGCCACACTATTGCCTAAGACAGCTACTTAAAGTTTTTTTTTTAACAGTGTGGGAAAAGTAACGTTCAATTCGAATGTTATGATGAAGTATCTCTGGAACGACATTCGACATGACGGTCCGACACTAAGGACACAGCCATCAGAAGAAAATCGTAAGCATTTTATTATGTTCTTCATAATTGTAAATAAACTGTACCTATTATATTATTCTAGCCGTTACCCGCGACTCCGTCCGCGCAAAATTCGTTTATCGCTATACCGCAGGAACTATGCAATTTTCCGGGATAAGAAGTTTCCTATGTCCTTCTCCGAGATTCAAACTATTTGTATACCGAGTCTAAATTAAATCGGTTCAGTGGTTTAGACGTGATGAAGTAGGTAACAATAACAAACAAACAAACAAACAAACAGACTTACAAACTTTCGAATTTATAATATTTGTGGGATTCTAGATTATTGAATAAAAATAAGCTGAATGAACTGTTTTTATTGAATACGTTTGTTTAATGTTCATGATATAGAAGAGAACATGGATTCGTTTCCATGGAAGCTACGGCTCGGCGACGTGTCATGTTACACGGTGGAGGCGCGTGACATCGTGGACACAGGCCGCGAACGCGCCACCGGCTTGCGCTCTCAACTCAAAATCCCGAGCGGCTCCGTCAAAACGCGCACCGTGCTCGAGCCCGTCACTACCACCGTCACACTGTCAGTGGTCACCAAAACGATGCAGATACGGTCGTGGACTAAACCGCAGCAAGACCAGAAAACAACCGGCCATACGCCTGAGGAGACGGTAATTACTGTTAACTATGACCAGCATTAAACAACCGATTTTAATACGACAACTTTCTTGTCTGTGTAATAGGTAATAGCAGTAACGTAATGTCCATTACAGTATCAAATATAGTACTGTAATTATTTTCAAATTTGGAACAGCGGTCAAAATCAACACAATTTAAATGGGCCTCTATTCTAGTACGCAGAGATACAACATTTTCTCGATACAAAATGACACTGGTATGTTTTTAAATTTTATTTATCTGTTTTAATTTATTTATTTATGTGGAAGTCAAGAGGAGAGGCCTTTGCCCAGCAGTGGGACACAGTTATAGGCTAAATATAATAAGATATAGATATAGATATGTTACCGGTAGAAAAAGTCAGTAATGCAATGCAGGTCATTTGTCATCGATTTCTGAACCCATCTTAAGCCGAGTTTAAACTTGCAAGAAAAATAATGCAACTTGCACGATTTTTCTTGCAAGTCTAAACTCGGCTTTAGAGTATTTATAATATTGTATGTAGGTAAATAAAATAATGTAAGCAAATGTACGTAATTAGGCCTTAAAACACTAATGTGATCCTTTTATGGAACTCGGTTGCGCCTCGTTTCGTTTCATAAAACCACACTTGTTTTAAGGACCCTCATTACGTAACAGTTGCATAAGCTACTATTTATCATAAATAAATAAATAAATAAATATCACGGGACAATTCACACCAATTGACCTAGTCCCAAAGTAAGCTTAGCAAAGCTTGTGTTATGGGTACTAAGCAACGGATAAATATAATTATATGTATAGATAGATACATACTTAAATACATAGTAAACACCCAAGACCCGAGAACAAACATTCGTTTTTTTCATACAAATATCTGCCCCGACACGGGAATCGAACCCGGGACCTCAAGCTTCGCAGTCAGGTTCTCTAACCACTAGGCCATCTGGTCGTCTAGTGGTTAGAGAACCTGACTGCGAAGCTTGAGGTCATATTGAGGTCATCATATTCATATTATTCTAGTTTTACGTCGAGCCATTTACACTAGATGACAGTTGAATTAAGAGCAAGGTGTACTATGTTTTTGACCTGAAGTGTAATTATTTTTCAGAGAATAAAATATTTCACAACTGGTGTTGACTTCAAACCTTCAACTTTGAAAGAGTTTGTTCGAGGACCTTCTAAGTAAGTATATTAAAATTTACAATGCAATATATTTTCTACAATTATTGACGTCACATCTTATTTTCAGACGTAGAAAACCAAGCGTGGATGTAAGTAAAATCTTTACTAATACTTTCTATTTAAATATAAAAATTGCAACAATACAACTATACTTCGGTTTATTTTGTTAAAAAAATAGCCCCAGCCACAAGATTCAAAGCACGAACCAACCGAAACGACGATACAAGGGCCGGTGGTTTCCATCGGAGTACACCTACACGCTGACACTCCTCCTATCACAGTCAGGCTCGAACAAGATCAGGTAAGAAATTAATCCTACTAATATTATAAATGCGAAAGTGAGTATGTGTGTATATGTATGTTATTCCTTCACGCTAATTTGGTCTGTAAGTAGCTGGACATCTGGCCCCTGTACCACAAAAGTTACAAGTGCTACGTTTTTACAAAATTGTTAAGTTTTTCTTAGTAAAATGTTAAAATTTTGTAGAATTGCAGCACTTGTAACTTTTGTGGTACGGGGGTCTGAAATACACATAGGCTACATTTTATCCCTAATCCCATGGGATCGGGAAGCTACGATTTATCCCGAAATTCCCACGGGGTAGTAAGAATAAAACCCCAAAATTTCGTCCACTAGGGTTAAAGACATCAAATTTGGTGCGGGAGTTTTATATGTATCGCTAATGAAATCCATTATGTGATTTTTGGCAATTTAATAAAATCCCCTATGACTTACGCGTGCGAGCCGCGAGTAAGCAGTAGTATTTGCTAAAGTAATAACAGTATTATTACATAGATGTTGTACTTCATCTCTATGTTTTGTTTCTTGAAATACGTCACAGCGGGATACACCACAGTGGGAACATTTGAAAATTACTTTCTTTTGTGGCAGGTACATACGGTAGCAGCCGCTGTGCATTGTTTAAGGCATCTCCATATATTAATGCATCGCTCTCCACTGACACTACCTCGTCAGCCCTCTTCACATGGCAGTTCTCATCGTTCACTTATAAGGTATCAACATACTATAGATTAGTATGTATTTCCTAATTCGTAACTACTCCTGATACTATTATACTTTTTAGATCTGTGTCTGAACTGGATGAGCAACATACTCCATCAGACGAAAATCTAAGCGAGAACCCCTCCGAGCTTGTGCCAATTTTTGAATCTCATGGGATTCCAGAAGGTTTGGTTATATTTTGTTATATCGCCTATTGCTTCGCCCGCAAGTTCCTCTGTGTCCAACGGAAGTTTTGTGTTTTACCGGGATAAAAGAATCTTATGTTTAATCTGAAATACTTATCTTTCCATTAAGAAAAAAAAATTGAAATTACGATTTTAAACCGGCTTACACTCAAACATTATGTATGTACATACATACCTGAAAAAAGACATCCTAATTTACCTTTATCAGTATACACTATAGATATAGGTAAAACGTACATTTTAATGCGAATCGTAAATGAAAAAACATCATTTTTTAAAATTTTAGTGAAACTACGAAAGTTCTTCTGGTTTCAATGGGTCGTGGGTCGAGCGACGCTGGTGGTAGCCTCGGACCAGGTGAAGCTGGCTATCGAAATCGATGATATTATATCAACAATTGATCTACAAGAACATTACAACCAGCTTAAAGTGAAGGTGGCTTCTGCTTCAGTAAGACATCATAAAAAGTAAGTTTTTATATGTTACTTTCATTAGCCGGTTGCCCACTGGGTACCGCCTCGCGAGGCCGCCATTTTTGATGTGATTTTGAGCTCTGTGTGGCACAAAATCAATCATACATTATGCCCTTGCCTCGCGAGGCGTCTCGCACAGTAAAAACCTAACAATTACTAGCAATTCATGATGATGTTCTCCGGAACAGACATTATTATTAATGATGTCTCTAAACGTTTAATGGACGCCAAAATAACTCATTGACCGATAGATTGATTGATAGAAGTCTCTTACATTTTTTTTGGTTATGTGCAGGAACAGTAACGACGAGTGGACAGCGGGCGTGCTGGGTGGAAGAGTGTTGGAAGCGAGGGAACCGACCGAAGCGATAGAAGAGAACCACTTCCTCGCCGTCACCATTACGCAGGCGCAGTAAGATTGCTTTTAGCTCCGCTAGTATACTTAATATGAAAAATAATCGTAAATAATTTAATTTTAATTTAAGTTTTATTACAGTTTGTTTTTTGATAATATGTGTGATTATTTTCATTTTCAGAATTTCGACTTTGCCCGATAGTTGGAAAGAAGAGCTTAATCCTAAATTGCTGGAAAATAAATCTGTAAGAGATTGATTGGTTACTGGATATTAACTTAGTATTTTAAAGTACATTTTCATTTGTTTTTATTTTTTAGGGCCTAGATAGCATGTGGGAAATATATGCAACTCTTGCGCCATTAGAAGCTGTATTGCAGCCTGATGTTTTAGAAAATATTTTGTCTCTGTACCAAGAAATGGCACCACCATCGTTCTGTCCCTTACAGACTGAAAGCGAACACAGGTACGTAGAATTACAAGCAAGTTTGCCATTTTATTTACTTGATCGAATTCATGCAGTATGTTTCAGGAGCAGCGCCTGGCAGTGGCCATTCTGTTACGTAACTGCCGGGGGCCTACGGCTGCTGGTTACCACAGAGCACAAGGACAAGCTGGCCGACGACACATTCCTGTTTATTGTATGTCTCATTATTCTATAAAATATAGTATATTTAATTAAATATTTACTAACAACTGTCGTCAAGGGCGGTAAATAAGTATGGAGTGTCTTTTTTCAATTAATGAAATGTCATATTTTCCAGGTCGGTAAAATAACTGTGACTCCATATCCGGAGAATCCAATATGTCGGTAAGGATTTTGTCATAGAACAATTTAAATTCTAAATAAGATTATTTTTAAAGTAAAGTAACTTTATTTTCAGCCGCGCCGTGACTGGCAATGCGGACAATGGTTGGGCGGGCGGCGCCGGTAGCCTAGAGGGCCGCCAGTATGAAGTATACATTAAAAATGTCGCGATACAGTCTGCACAGTTCAATCAGATAGTCCAACAAGAGGTCAGTATTATGATATTCATTACACTTGCACGTAAACAGTGTCGTAACATGCAGTGAAGGCAACCTTGGTTGCAATCCTCCAAATAAAACCCTCGACCTTAATGTGCTTGTCATGGAACCTGTGGTCGGTAAATGAGTCATTGCGCGTACAAATTTTCTTGTCATGAAGCCCAAGGTCGGTAAATGAGTCAATGCCCGTACTAATGCTGCTGCGTCAAGCGCGCGCTGCTGCAAGCCCGCACGCACACGCACGTCAGGCGCATGCTGCGGGAGGAGGAGGGCGGCGCTACCAAGAGCGCAGCCTAAGGTATCGCCAGTATTTGGAAGATTTTTTTTTTCTTAGGACACAATGTACTATAATGTACTCAAGCATTATACAGATTTCAGTAACTTATTTTACCAGTTTCATACTTTTTTTTCTAGACAAGTGAAATGCGAAATTCGATAGTCGCGGGCAGTGAAAATCCTGCAGTTAAATGGACACAACCGCCGGTTTCACCAATCGTTACACCTATTCTCCACGCGTAAGTCTTAATATGTATATGGCGCCTCTATAAAACACAAAGTCAGAATCTGTGACTTGTGTCATGACAATCATTATATGTATACTTTGTTACAGCGTAGAAATCAACAGTGTGATCGCACCAGCCTTGTACATTGGCGGCGGTTTGGCTTGCGGACCCGCGCTCGAACTGAACCTAGCCTCGGACTGCGCCATCGAACTTAGCGTAGAGCAGATCACACTTGCGCACCACGTTGTATTAGATGCAAAGAAGGCTCTATCCTCTAGGTACACCTATTAGTTTAGTATGACACTTGAGCCTTGGGTTAGTTTACACACTAAATTTTACAATATTTTTTTTAGTTATGAATCGTTCTCATCGTTAGATAATGACATATTCGGCGTTTGTCCATATGCACCGTTGGTTATAAAACAGAAAACGACGAACGAGAATGAATTCTTTACTGGTAGTACAGTACTTCATGCAAAAGAAGGTAATTATTTATATTCTTGTTCTTGACAAGTTATCTCAGTCACAATATACACGCTGCAGGAGCGGCGGCCGAATCTCAGGCGGCAGTGAAGCAGGAAAAGTAAGCTTTGGGTTCGGGATATATATTTGTCTCCTTGGCGGTGGACACGGCGGGCTGCTGGGGAGCGGATGCAAAGCGTTTTGTGCGGGATTTGGGCCGTCGGCTCAGACAAAAAGGGGAGGACCGTCGCTCCGAATCATTTCCGGTTCAAAGGCTGTCCATAGCTATTCAACCTGGTAATGCCGTGAGCGTTATGGGTACTTTTGCACCGGGAATGACATGGGGCGAGTTATTTGACTAAGTTATTTTTGTAATAATTGCTTAATGGAATAAAAGCTTTTATCTAAAGTTATGTTGTCTACTATACTAATTTTTGCTTACTTTATTTGCTCGTAGAAGAAGCGACAACACCAGTGGGTGTCGATCGAAGCTTTGCGGCAGATTCTGGAGTAGACATAAATACGTCCAAATCCAGTCGACTGTTGTTTGATCCTACTAGTATTCCAAAAAAATCTGTATCGATTGCCTTTATTGAGGATACGTAAGAATTTTATTTATCTTATTTCTATGTACCTAAGCCACAATTCGTTAGAATTTACTTTTCAATGTATTTTATTTAGGGCAAACGCATCAGATTATTTGGAAATTTTTGTGACGATGGGAATGATCGAGCTGTCGCTGTACGTTGTGGATGACAACAGTCCGGAGATAGTTGCATTGCGACCACCGAGTAATGCCAGCGTCTCTATATCAACGCAAGATGTACAGGTCTTGTTTATTTACCATTTTTTATTTATACGAAGTAGGCTTTCAATAACATGAATGTAACTTACTAATTTTAACTTAATAAAATTCATTATGATGTATTTTATTTTATTTAGTTGACATCTAATCCAGAGCAAGTTACTCTGACGTATGTTGACGATCTTCAAGAATCCAACACGAGCAAAAGTCGCAGTAGAAGCCTAACCGACACCATAAGGAACGCTGATATTGGACAAACAAAACTTGACTTAAACGTAATGCTTCTTTATATTTATTTCAAGAATGTTACTAAATAATATTATGTATTAGACGAATCTTTAGCTGTTTTAACTACAATATTATCTGCAGGCTGTACTGCCACACGCTAGAAAGTGCGAAGGTAATTTGCCGCTGTTTCACTTGACACTACACCAGCCTAACTTGTATTATTGGAAGAAGAAGACCCAATGTAATCTGCAGGTGCGTACATTGCAATTCTGTGTAAATTAAATAATAAATTTCCATTAGACCCGCCCTTAATTTTTATTTATTAAAAAACTCATTTTAATAAACATCTAGGTCTACCATATTAATTCAAATATAAGCTATGTAATACTCTTATTAGGGTGTGGGAAACTGGGAAACTAGATATTTTAAAGTGACGTCAACATTTTGTCTGGAGTTTTAAACTGGAGCACGCTGTATTAATCTTTAAATTTTTATGTGAACTATATTTTCTGTCACTTAAATTTAGATTTGTCACTTGACTAAAAAATAAGAAATATATTGGTCATCAAATTAATCAACTCTGCCTCTAAGTATGAGTCATCAGATTAATGTAAACTTGCATCCTAAATTATAGTTTGATCATCAAAATTCGATCACCATAATAGATCTGTCACCTAATAAATAGACCAGTTCCTTAATTCGATGCTTCTACTTATTCTACTAAGGCAGGTGTGGTTAGGTACGACGACGAGCGAAGTGAGGAGTATTAGGTAGAATTGCGACCCTCAGTGCGCGAGCCCAGCGAGCGTGTCGCGGCAGCGGCCGGCGAAGTGCCAGAACCGAACATTTTTGCTAATACTTGTATTACTATGATGAATATAAATGTTTGTAGGTACGAGTACTTGAGTCTTGGATGTTTGTATGTAAGTATGTAAGTATCGTTAAATTTCAGTTCAATTATTTGATAATCAATATTATTTTCCAGTGATTATATAAATTATAAAATTAATTATATAAGTATATAGGATACATTTTAGGAAGCCATTTCTATATTGTTTGGTGATTCAGTTTCAGTGACACATTTATTATTTTGGAACCCAATATAATTATTTGATGATCAATATTATTTCCGAGTAATTTTTAAATAATATTTAGGTAACCGTTTTAATATTATTTGGTGATTCAATTTAGGTGACAGATCTAGTATTTTAGGAACAAATATTATTTATTAGGTCGCCGAAAAAGCATTTATAAGGTGATCAATAAAATCATACCCAATTTTTATTAGGTTTCACTATTCAATGCGTGGGTTGGTTTGGGTGCGGGTGAAGTGGACGGTTTTTGGGGTGAGGCATTACTTTCTACTGCAAAAGGAGTGCCTGACCCTGTCACTGATATTCCACCGGCACTGGCAACTGTGAAGGTGGTCGTTCCATCAACTGGTAAGGTATCTTTCTATTTCACATTTGAAGTTTATGGTCACTTGCTTAATAATACTATATTATGATTTAAATGCAGGAAGCACACCATACATGGCGAGCAGTACTGGCAGTTGTAAAGGGACAATCTCTGTGGATATTGAACGTCCTGTATTATTTGAGATCTCGGGAGAGAAGTTACGGCGCTTAAAACTTATCATTGAAATGGTAAGTACATAAAATCGCCTATGTGTTGATTTTGTATTTTACAAAGTTATAACTATATTATATTTATCTTTTACAGATAAAGAGTCATATGAAGCCAGTAAGTAACAGTGCAGAAACTATGGATGTCGGAAAAATAGACGAAATACCTGTGTTATTCAAACTGCGTAAATTTATGGGTGTGTTTATTTCGCGTATTCTTAGTTGTTAACCATCATGTACTTCCGGTCCGCTCTGGCTACGCACAGGGTCGACTTTGAAATAGAGTTCTACTACTGTCGCCTCTGTATGTCTGTTCGTCTGTCCGCCTGTCTCTTTCAAGCATTACGGTTCGTTACAGCCAAATATCATAATAACGTGTTCCTAGAATATCAGAATGTCAAAACAGATTATTCTCGTAATGTCTAAAGCTCGAAATAAGTCATTCACATCTAATTCTTGAATTACCGTATTCTTAATGTGACTATAATTCATTTAGACGTCGCGTTTTGATAAATTTTCAATTCTATCATTTCCCAAAATGTCTAAAACTTGACTTGATCATGTTTTGATGAATTTTTAATTATACCATTTCCCAAACGTCTAAAACTCAAATTAACTTGATACAAAAACGTCACATTGTCAAAATACGAGTATCTAAAACTAAGTAAAACTTTACAAGTGTACAATTTTACGAAATTGTAGTTCCCCATAGTAAAACTTGATAACTTTGTTGAAATTCTACGCTTGTAAAGTTTTGTGGTATAGGCCCCTGCTTATAAGGATACTTTTTGTTTGATCGTTTACAAAAGCATAGTAGTTATAAATTGCTAATCCAATTTTGATAAACTGAACTAATTATTTACATATTTATAAATACGTAACACTAAAAGTGCTACAACTGAGGCAGCACTAAGTTCGAAAGGATTTGTAGAATAAATAAAAAAAAACCTTTCTTCGTTATACTTTACCAAGCGTTTATCACATATTTCTCTTATAAATATGTAAAAAAATATGACATTACATAAATAAAAATAAAATAATATCCCACTAATAGTATAAATGCGAAAGATTTGAAGTTTGTTCGTTTATTTCTTTGTTACTTCATCACATCTAAACCGCTGAACCGATTTAGACGAAATTCAGTATACAGATAGTTTGCGTCCCGGGGAAGGACGTTAGCATAGTTTTAATGCCGGAAAATTGCATAGTTCCTGCTGGATAGTGAAACGGAGTCGCGGGTAAAGGCTAGTTTAAAATAAAATATGATTTGTTATGGCCAGTTCAGCGTTTATTCGAGAGCATCACGATCAAGGCGAGCCAGGTTGGCGTGTCGGGGTGCGAGGGCACCGTAGGCTGGGACAGCGCGTCGCTGCAGGTGGCGGTGGGGCTGCGCTCCGAGCGGCTGACGGCGCGCGCGCACGTGGCCGCGCTGCTGGCCGCCGCCGGCCCGCCCGGCGACAGCCGTCACCTGCTCATGCAGCCGCTCATGCTCGGGTTAGATACTTCAGACAACTGTGCTCTAATACAATCTCTTTTATCTACACCCATATTATAAGTGCTCCATAAAGCGTTCATAAACCATTGGCAATGACCAGTATTAAACAACCGATTTTACTATGACAACTTTCTTGTATGTGGTAGTAGGTAACAGAAGTAACGTAATGTTAATTACAGTATCAAATTTTAATATAGTACTGTAATGAGTTTCTAAACTGGAATAGCTGTCAAAATCAACACAATTTAAATGAGGTTCTATTCTGGTATCCAACCATAGACACAACATTTTCTCGATGCGAAAGGTCACTTTTTTGTATGTTTTTAAATATAAATCCCACGACAATTTGATCTCGAGCGACATAAGAAGAAGGACTTTACTGATTTGTCTGTCTTGACCACAAAAAACCACTCGTGACAGAGAATTGTCTATACGGGATGTTGTTAATGATTCTCGGATCTGATCAGCTGCGTTTATGATCCTTGTCAATTTGTTGATAATTGTCATATCATATCAAAGAAGGTCTTCTTTATGGTGATTCGTCATGGTCAGCTAGACACTAAAGCGCCTGGAGATGGCGTTAGTGAGCAAATTCAAAGAATTTAATTTTTTATGAATGAAAATTTGGATATTTTTATAAAGTATATTATTTTCGGACAGGATACCACATGAAATTTTTTGCTGCAAATAGGTTGTACTACACGCCCTTAAAAGGAATGTATTCAATAACCAATCACATCATTCTGTATACTTATTTCAAAAAGAACTTAGTGCCGTTTGGGTGCTGTACGACATGTCTCGTATTTTACTATAATTACTGGCTGTCCTTGCAAAATTCTTACCGCCTACTAAACAGACAATGAATGACGTGTTAACTTTTAGCTAAACTTTTAATGTAGGTTTTTGTTAAAGTAATTAAATGAGTAGAAATAAATATTAAGTTAATAGTTTATTAGGATAATAAGGGTTGAATTAAACTAAAATCAGTTCAGGACACCATTATTATATGTACTTAACTCAAGAATGGCTAGACAAATTTTGATGGAATGTACTAAAATCGACCGAATGATCTGGAATGATTGAAACCAATTGATTAGACAGTTGTAATTGAGATGGTATTACGTCGCGTACTAACTACCCGCATCTTCTTTAAATATACTGAAAATATTACCCTCCTTTTAGGTAGCCGGGTATAAAGTACCCTATATGTTAATCCAGGATGTCAGCTACCTCTATACCAAATGTCATCAAAATCATTGAGATGGTACTACGTCGTGGACTACCTGCAGTTTATTTAATGCACTAAAACATTACCCTCCTTTTTTGGGTAGTTGGGTACAAAATGCCCTATATTTTTGTCTTCAAATACACGTATTACAGTTGGTAATAAATAACCGATATTTAATTAGAGAAAATTAGTAATTAGGGAGTGAGTCAGTCAGATCAGTTATCGACCACCAAGGGTTGAAAATTATTAAATTACTAATATCGTTATTAAAAAATGGGGATTGATGGTAGAAGGGTGAATTTTTTTTTGGGTGGGCCACCCTTGACAGTTAAGGGTATGAAAAATAGCTTACGTCCTATTCTCAGACCTACCAAAATATACACAAAAAATTTCATAAAAATCGGTCCAGCCGTTTTGGAGGACTTTGGTTACAAACATTGTGACTCGAGAACTTTATATATTAGATATTATGTTTTATTTAGAATAGAATTGGAATCAACATGTGAGGCCTGGCGAAGGGTGGAAGGTGGCGCCTCAGCTCACGAGCCTTGCGTTCACCTGGCAATAGACCTGGATCGAGTCACTCTAGACGTCAGACCGGAGGATCTCGCTGCTTTGAAGAACATAAAGCAAACATTAGAAGAGCTACGTGGTGAAAAGGTGATTAATCCGCACACCGTACACATTGAAATTTATTTTTCACCTCAGCAGCTCAGCAGGCAGGTTTTGCTATGAGAAATCAGTGAGAAAAATTGCATTTTGCTCACTCCGTGAGACAAAGTAACTTTTTTTTATAGCTGAGGATAGTTTTGGGTCTGCTCACTGAATTCCAAATAATTGAACTTCACTTTGATCTGTTACTTTCACTTCAACACGAAAAAAGCGAGAGATAGGATCAAATGTGCTGATTACAATCTTAAATTGAATTTATGGTATTAAAAATATATATATTGATACCTAATAAATTACATGAAAACGAAATATTTCCAAAATGTAAATTTTCCCGCTCTTTATAAAGTATGCAACCTCGTTGCATGAAAGCCGCTTCTCTTGTTTTTTTTTCTATAAAAGAATTCCGTATACTGCCTCTACAGTTGGAATAAAATATATTCTGTCAAATTGAACGAAGTTGTAACAAATCTATTTATGTTTATGTAATAGAAATCTTAATAAAATCATATTTAAAGGTTTAATAACATCCATACTATATACTATACTATAATATTATAAATGCGAAAACGTGTGTGTTTGTATGTATGTTTGTGTGATTTTTGGCATAGAGATATAGTTTATGGGCCCTTGAGTGACGTAGGCTACTTTTTATCCCGAAAAAATGCACAGTTCCCGAGGGAACAGCGCGCGATTACCGAATTCTACGCGAGGGAAGCCGCGGTTAAAAAGCTAGTTTACGCTAGTTTATTGTTAAACCTTTTTAATGACCCAAAGATGAGGCCTTTTGCAGTATTAAAAAATAAGCATGACATATTTTACAAGTTCAAATTACAATGCATGCTATGAGTATGAGATTTGTTTTGTACCTACTGGACACTTTTTCGTTTCGAATTCAAAACCTCTCTACTTACCGCTTTTGAACAACGTTTGGCATTCTTAACTTTCTGGTGACTTTTTAAAGATGTAATCGCGACTGTATGTATCATTTTTGAGTAAGGGTTTGAAATGTGATTATTATATTTGTATCTTAATAATCAGATTAAGTATCTGGTTTTATTTTTATTAAATAATGTTCACGCTGCTGAGGTGAAAAATTGTATGTGTCACACGAGACCAAAGCTTTTTTTCATCTCGTGTGTTTGAATCACTTGCTGCTCTCAGGATTCTAACGTAGAATCACTCGCTACGTTCGTGATTCAATTATAGAATCCTTCGCTTACTCGGGATTCAAAATCAACACTCGCAACAAAAAACAACTTTGCTCTCTTGTTGCACAAATAACTTTTTATTACCTGCATAACGTTTGTGAAACGTATCAGAATGAATTAACATTTACGTAGTAATCGGCTAGCCAGCCTAATTACTAATTGCATATATATTATGTCACATATTTATTTGTGTAGACAGCGTCAAGATTATAGATATAGTACCTACTATAACCAGCAGGCATTGTTAAAATAAGGCTTTGTTTATGTGGTAGTCGCCACCGATGTCCACAGAGAGTACTGACAGCATCTTCACCTCCACGCAACGACCGAGCGCATACCCACTAGGCCGTGGCGCATCTGTCTCGTCGCTGGACTCGACCGAAGTTGAGGACCACTATTACAAGGACGATCTCAAGTAAGTATTATTTCATTTCACTAACGAATATTTCCATACATTATTGAATACCATCGGCGTGTCCTAAAAGTTCTCGACCAGCACCTAGCACCATTTCTAACAAGTCTAAGCACGGCTAGGTTACGTTGTTCAGTCTTGGAGTTCCAGTTCCTAGCTTCCGGCTCCATTATCATGGGATCAGCGTTATGGTACTATGTTATTGTATTCTCATCAGAATTTCTTATAAATATCAAGTTTCGTGTCAGTACTACATTACGAAGGGGGTGAAAATCTACTTCAAAGATTCCGCTTCACTCGTAGATACATAAGCGTGTAAAAAAGGTGGTTAGATTTAGATATACAATGAACGTGTCCTGTCGAGAGATCCGTTTGACTTTACGTCGTGCTTGCGATTGGCTCATTTAGTTATTTAACCATTTACAAACGTGAAATGATAAACGTGATACAAAGGCCTAGTTGTCAAACAGACCTCACGATACTAGCGCGAGCGCCAACTGGGGCACGTATCTGAATATCGAAAGTTTAAATATCTATAATTAAAATATCGAACCTCACCTAACCTACTTTTGATATTTTGACCGTCGAGTTTTTAACATTAGATATGTATATTCATTTTTGATATTCAGATACGTCCCCGCCAACTGAGATATTGTCACAGATACGCTCATCGAACATTCTATCTGGTTTCTTTGACATTTCAGAAGTGGAGCTTTTAAGATAGTTACCGGTGGCCAGATGCCTATGGCGTACCAAGTAATGCTTTATGGCGATACGGTTTCTTGGCGGTATCCTCATCCTCGAACGATTACTAAAATAACGGTCAACCCAGTTCCTGACGTTGTAAGTTTACTTTTTATGGTAACTTTTTATTGACATCGCAAAATTTCGAAGTAAAATGTTGTCGTTTAATACTAGTATGTTTTAACGATGGCAGGATGAAGAGGTCAACTGTGTGTTAGAATTGTACAATTCCTTATTGAGAAAATGGGAGCCGCACACGTATATTAAACTACCAGTAGCTGAGCCTCGAGAAATCAATATATACGTGCGTCCACCAGGTATTGTAATAACCGTTTCAGTATCTGTAAGTTAAGTTTGCTTTTTGTGAACTATTTACGTGGCATATGAGAGAAACACTAAGCTATTTATTACACTGTATGTCAGCAATATATTTAATAATTTAATGGAAAGAATAATGTGAAACTGATGTTAATTTCAGACATAGTGTTTGCAATCATGTGGAGGATTCGAGCGCACGTTGATAACGACAAAGAAGAGCCACCATTCGAGTTCCAGGTCGAAAGGTTTTTGCCTAGAGATGACCCATTGGTAAGTTATGTTAGCTTCGCTGTACTGCTTTTCTTTTGGTAAGCCTAGTGGTTATAAATTTGCGGCTTTATTCCTATCCCGTGGAGGTATCGGGTTAAATAGTAGCGCCTACGTGTCATACGACTAGTTACCAAACTACAGACAGACTACATAGGTCCCAAAGTTAATCCATTTCTGTCCAGCTTCTATTACCGTGACACCAGAAATTACGTGACAATTCCCAAATATCGTGATAAAAAGTAGCTTATGTGTTATTCCAGCCGTCCGGCTATTTGCATATCAAATTTCATCCAAATGCCTCCAGTCATTTTAGCGGTAAGAAATAACAAATACACATACTCACGTACGATGTTTTTTTATGTTAAGACGATAGAGCGCGGGGAAGAGACGCCGGCGGCTCAGGGGGACGCCGTATCGGCGGAGCAGCTTTGGAGTGCGTTGCGCGTGGACTCGTACTTCGCGCCGCGTCTGCTGCCGCGCGTGCGCGTGGCGCTGCGCTGCACCGAGCTAGAGCTGCATTTGCATAACTCGCTGCCTAACCTCACTAGGTACAATAAACTACTGAGAGATCGATACGGTCATTCATTGAACGTAAGGTTGTACAAGCACTTATCAAATAAGTACTATTGCAACACGACCATCATAAGACTGCGGTTCCACTAGAGATGTACTGGGTAGCTGAGCGGTGCGAGGAGGTGTAGCGAGGATTTGGAACGTTGTGACTGTTTCCACCAGAGATTTGCGAAGTAGCTGAGTGTAGTAACGGGCTCTTTTCAAATAAGCGAGCGAGGTGCGGTGAGGCGGGAGCGGTGCCACTAGCCACTACTAGTGATTGAGTACTTCACAACACAATATATTTCTCACACACATCCTTACCTTGTTTTATATATATATAAACACTGCATCGGTGAGCTGTTTCCACTAGAGCTGCGCTGAACGAGCATAGGTTAGGTTAGGCTACGCTTCATTTGGAGCGTTTCTGTTGTTTTGTGACAAATACATTCCTCGCACATCTCTTTTGGAAACAAAGCTTAATAACAACACTTATCCCTATCCCGTGGGAATATCAGAGTGAAAATACACTATGTTGTAGTCAAGCGACGGCTCTGGAGGGCTACTACGTGTCGCGGCCCCTGATGCGCAGCCACCGCGTGCTAAGCGTGGTCGCGGGTGACGCGACAGCGCACGCGTTGCTCGGCTCGCCCGCCGGCCGATTACTGCTGTTGGACACCAAGCTCCTGTGAGTAGTCTGCCCGTGGACTCATTGTGACAAAACGATAACGCATAACGTATTCTTGAAGCGATGCGGTCCTAAAGCTGTGGAAAAAATATAATTATCTTTTGAACATGTGCTCGAAGCTGAGCGAAAAAGCTAATGCTAAGTCGTAGAGTTCATCCGTCCTACCACAAAAACATAGATAACAGTTAACATGTTTTCGAAACGCCATTTCGTATTTAGAAAATTATAATTTTCGGTACATGACCGTAATAGCAGCGTGTCAGGCAATAGTTATTTATGCAACTGTATCGTAATATTACGTACAGTTGCATACAATATTTTATCTACATCCATGTATTATTAAATCATCTATCATGCGTTCAAGAACCATTGAAAATGACCTGCATTGACGAGAACTAGGTAGGTATGTCTGCCCCACGAGCTGCGCCCGCTGCGCGCGCGACGACCTGCGCCTGCTCGTGCGCGCCCGACGACCTGCGCGACGTAAACGCCACCCTACTGCACCGGTACTGTAATGATGTATGAAATCTCATTACGATACAGCCGTGTACATAATAGAATCCAATGTCATATTGCTGGTCATTATCTATGGTTTTTGAACGCATAATGGAGGATTTACTATATCCATGGGTGTAGATAAAAATATATTCTTTGAATTGAAAAGTATGAGACACAGCCCACTAGTACGTTTCCTAACCAACCGTCACCGCGCGTGTCACTGACGCATTCCTATTACGGTCATGGCATATACATATGATACGGTGCAGTGGGTAGAGATCTTTAGTATCGATGTGTCCAGGTGTGACGTGTTGGAGTGTTCGACGGGCGCGCTGGAGCAGGCGGTGGGCGCGACCCGGCTGCGCGCGGCGCTGTCGGCGGCCGGCGGCGGCGGCGCGGCGGCGCGCGCTCGCGCGTGCTGCGACGCCGTGCGCGTGGCGCTGCACGTGCCGCGCCTGCGCACGCTGCGCGCGCTCGCCGACGACTGGCAGCTCGCATTGCAAAAGGTCAGTCGATAAGGACACTCAGTAGTTCAATAGTAAGTGGAAGCCAATGTTGGCCACCAATATGGTCAGGTCAATGGTGGTATCCCAAAAGTACTAATGACCAGTCGTCAATATACAAGATAGCGTGGAGGAATTAACCAAAAGCAAAGAAAATGGCTTATACTTTCTTAAGAGCCCGGCAACGGACCAGACTCTCCTTGAGTAGTTGGTACTCATAGGCGTTGGTGATCATGATCATTTCCTTTCGCAATAAAAAAAAATAACGAATTGAGAAGGAAAACTATCACGTTATGCAGACAAAAATTGTATATTTTACTGCATATTGTACATTGTAGTTGTATATTGTTGTTGTATTTGTGTACGGACGCGCTTTTGCCCGGTTTTTTTTTATAAAAACTGTTAATTCAGTGACTTCAGATTTACTATCGATATTACCAAATTACAGTACAAAGATGATACAACATCACTAACGGAAAGCGATGAAGACACAATTGATCTGAAGTCTCGCACCACGTTGGGGGACGTTACGGCGGCGGCGCTGGAGGGGCGCGTGTCGCTGTGGCTGCACAACAGCTGCGCCAGCGCGCTGCGCGTCGGCCAGGAGGGCACCGACGAGCTGGTGCCGCTCGGCCCCGGCGCGCGGCTCGCTTACAGGTACGTAACACATTCCCACCTACCAAGGTACTTGTAGTACAGTGTCAAGAGCGGTGGGGTTAGAAATTACGGATGAGACTATTAAAACACAAGACCTTAGAGACTGAGACTACTTGAAAACTCGATTCCTGACTTGAGCTTCCCGTAATTTCTATTCCGCTCGACAAACGTACAACGTTTTTCATCAGTTCGTCACATCGATTTACTACTTTTATTTTAGGTGGCGTTCTCCAGCAGCACCGTTGCGACTAAGATTTGCCCTAGCCGGGCCGTCGGCTGACTGGCGTTGGTCTACTTGTGAGTTGAATTTAATATATCATTATATTAACGAAAAATATCAATATTATTTTCAATTTACTCGTACCTGTTTAGAATTGATGTTAGACAAACTGAATAAAATTATGTTTACTACTTACGTACAAGCCTTACGCTTAAAGCGGCAATTACACTGATTCGTTCGCCGCATGCTGGATTGCGGCGACCGCAAAAGTGTAAAGAATACGGTAGTCGGCCGCATTCGGCGAGCGACAGCTGCCACCGCCTTAATATGGCCGCCGCAGTAGACGGACAGACTAATATAGAGGCGACGTTCGTTCGCCGAAGTATTTTGAACGACGCAGTCACGCAGTGTAATTGCCGCTTAATTGACTTTTGCTCACTTTCACTTTGCAATTTAAGTGTGTTTAAGGACCAGATTAAAATCTTTTTGCGGTTAAAACAACGCCTTTAGCTTATTGTGATCGTGCATGGATAACAAACGCCGTGGGCTGACTAGACTATCGCCGCGCAACGAAGTCATCGCGATAAAACCCCACCCGTATAATTTCGCTTGCACTTTAAGTGAAGATGAGTATCCTATTACAAGGTTTGTCGCTGTCGTCGGGTGCATGCCGCGTGCGGCTAGAGGACGCGGAGGCGCTGGGCGGGGCGGCGACGCCGGGCGGCGGCGTGTACCTGCACGCGCGCGTGGCGACGGTCGGCGCGCGCCGCCAGCTGCTGCTCGCGGGCCGGCTCGTGCTGGCCAACGCGCTGCGGCGCTCGCTACTGTATAAGGTTAGTGCTGTCGTCGGGCTAAGGGCTACGTTCTACTTAACGTCCACAACGCCCTCGACCACGACCGCTGAAACTGCCGTTCCGCTAACGTAAATAGGCCGCGGACGTTGCAGGCCAATGTTATAAATGGAACGCACATCTTGAGCGCTGTGTGCTCGCAATGAGGGATATCGCGTATGAATTCGCCACTAGAGGCGCTAGTGTAGCGTGAGGTCTCCGAAATGTCAAATCTCATAGTTTTTGTGTGAGCTACGCGGGTTTATTTATAATTAGAATAATTTTGTGAACATTTTGCAATATCTGAAATTAATTATGGCAAATATGCGTTCCGGGGCAATGAATGTCTGTGTTTTGAGACAGTTTTATCTTTCGGAAACCTTTGTCCTCCCTTTTTCCGAACGAAACGGGGACTATGCAACACTGTGGCATGCTCGATATTTTTATGGTACGGTTTTAAGGCGTATTAAATATGATTTTAATCTAAACTTTGTTTTCACGCCCGTAATAACAGACTTTGAAAGCCATACTTAAAAACCTCACGCAACAGTGCGCCATTTAGTGAGACAAAAAACGATAGCCCTCATAGGCGGTGTGCTGTTTGCAAGTTCCTAAATATGTCGCATGTATTGGAGTTCTGATGACGTCTTTCTCATCTCTTTCGAATTCCCGCCACGTTTTGATGAAAGCCAACTCTGACCCCACAGAGTAAGTAGCTGTAACGCGGTCGGTCGCCAAAAGTGATGTCATCTATGACATCAAGCGATCGCTCGCGACGAGCTCTGGTTCTAGGTGGAAGGATACAGTCGGTATAACGTCTAGAGTAAAAAGGCGCGTTTTATGCAAATGTTTTACAGTGTACTATTGTTGCCGACGTGATAACTAATCGTGTTTTAGGTGCGCGCGCGCTGCGCGGACGCCAAAGCTTGGCGGTCTGTGTGCTCGGGCGAACTCGATCCGGAGAGTGTCGGACGTAGCGTGCTGTGCGGCGCTGACTGTGAAATGGTGCTAAAGTGAGTACAGTATCCTCAATACTCGGCCAGGAGACAATTAGGGATTTAGTCTGCCGGGATGCCACGGCGACGTAGCCAGCCGGGCAGCAATTCGGACTAGCTACTTAAAATAAATCAGAGGATATTTTAGTCACATCGATAAAATTGAATCTAAAAATTTGATTACTCCTTCAGAAGGCCTTTTAAATGAGCTATCCTTAAATAGTACGACTGGCTTTATATTATGTAACACTTAACTATGGTTTAGCTGACTTTGTACTATTTCAGAATCAAGTTCGCATCACAAGATACCGGTTGGTCAGGAGACATACCCCTGAAGGAATGCCCCAAAGAAAATGTACCGTGGCTAGTTAAGGGTATGTATACATTGTTTGCTGACACTCTGCTTTCAATGATGACATATCAAGTCTGCAAATATTTCCGATGCCTTAATAGTTATTTATCTACATGCATATCATAACTTCCCTATTATATGTTCAGAAACGACTATCAAATGGCCTTTATTAAGAAACCTGGTATCTGCGGGTGCATCTTAATGTTTACATTAAAGTATCGGTAATACTTTATTTTTAACAATGCATATCTGTACATATTGTAGAAAACTTATGACATGCATGTAGATAATAATTATTATTATAAATAAAACTTTAGTTTTTTATTATCTGTTTTATTTAAGCTTTGGTAGGTACTTCAAACTAGTTATCAGTAACACTAACTTAAAAATACAGGCCATATCTGAACATATTATAGAAAACTTATGATATGCATGTAGATAAAGTTATGTATGCGGCTATACATAATTAGGCATTAAAACACTCGTGTGATCTTATAAACCACACTCGTACTTTAATGCCTCTCATTATGCACCAGCCACATAAATAACTATTATGCAACTGTATCGTAATAGGGGTCCTTAAAACACGAGTGTGGGTTTATGAAACGAGGCGTAGCGTGGGTCACATGAGAATTACGTACAGTTGCATACAATATTTTATCTATATCCATATATTAAATCCCCTATCATGTGTTTAAGAACCATTGAGAATTATCTGCATTAACGAGAACTAGGTAGGTATGTCTGCCAAATCTCATTACGATACAGATTTCTGTATCGTTATGACCATTACGATACAGCCGTGTTCATAATAGAATCCAATGTCGTAATGCTGGTCATTACCTATGGTTTTTGAACGCATAATTGAGGATTTACTATATGGGTGTAGATTAATAAATGATTGTGTTGCAGTGCCGAGTGGAGGCGAGACGACGTACGTGTCAGTGTGGTGCCGCGTGGTGCGCGCGCGCAGTGACGGCCGCGTGCTCGCCGCCGTCTGGCCCCTCTACGTGCTTTACTCGCATCTACCGCTCGATACCGACGTCAGTACAGAATATAGCACAATATTCGCGTATACGTACCATCAAACAAATATGTAGAAATTTCAATCACGGACATGTTGAAAATCCCGGGATCACAATACTTGAATTCCACATCTACATGATGATAATAATAAAATAATAAGGACTTTCGATTTTAGCAATTTGATAGGAAGTGGTTTAAATTAGTTTTTTTTTATAAAGGGTAAAAATAAGTCAACATGAAAGTAACCAGCTTCCTGTCTGCTTTGGTGTAGCGCAGGGTAGTATTCTCGGCCCAACACTCTTTATTCTCTACATCAATGATATTTTCTTCCAACTATGCTTTAATTTGATCATAACCGCACTAAATACCCAGCTCAAAGCGGGGCTTTTCTGCTCTAGAGCAGAAAAAATGTATGAAAATCCTTTATTGCATTGTTTTAGATTTTTTTTTAATTGCACCACCAAAGAGGTAACAGTATTTTTGCTATAAAATTAGCCTGCATAGTGTAAAAAAATCTGGTGTTAGGTTGCTCAACCTGACAGTCTTAATGAATTTAACAGATTGCGTACAAAAAATTGTTGTTACCAATCCTACCAAAAGCAGTAAGTAGCCGTATAATAAAAAAAAACTTTGTGTGTTTGGCTGGCCAACCTGGCGCCCATCCGAAATTTAACAGATCGCGAGTAAAAATATCTGCAGGGCTACTACAAAACTCAAAACTCGAAGTTCGTATCGTACCGTCCCTCTCGCTCTCGTATTAAATAGTATAAGTGTCAGAGGGACCGCACGACACGAACTTCGAGTTTCGAGTTTAACTCTGCCAAAAAAAAGTAAAAAATTAAAAAAAAACAAATTGGCGGGAACCTTGCGAATTTTCCGTAGACATTTTTTGAGAGTACGAATGTAAACTTACAATAAAACATTAAATTAAAAAAATCAAAAACCCGACAGCCAAAACCAACAGGAAGAAAATATGTCTATTGTTACAATACAATATTTTTTATTCATTCCTCCGCCATATTGAAATATTATATAGCCTATGTCACTCCGACAGTTATGACAAGTCCAATGATACCTCATATATGTTAAAATCCGTCTAGCCGTTTAGGCTGCAGCGAGGACCAAAGAAATGGACATACATACCCACATACATACATATATACATACATACGCTCGAAAAACATAACCCTCCTTCGGGCAGTCGTGTAAAAATGGAATCATCGAGTGCTAGTGACATTTCTTTCCTATTAATTGTTTAGCATGAGTTTTTTTTTGTCTACTATTCCTGTAATAGTTGTAAGAAAAGCAGATTATGCACATCGCATTAAGTAATTTAGATTGTCCTCGTGCTTTTTAAAGCCCTCGCTGACGCTCGGGCTCTAAATCAGCACTCGGTGGAATAATAAATAACTTTCTGCTTGGTGCAACAATGTACTATTTCCACGTCGAAATTCCAAACTCAGAGATCTTCTGCTGCGCAGACGATACTGTGATGCTTGTGCATGAAAGCTCTTGGGACCATTTTTTTCTAAAGCTGAAAATGGGCTTGCCAAAGTTGTCTCTTGGCTTGTTGATCCTAAATGTGGAAAAAAACAATTTTTGTGGCGTTTTCTAAAACACGTGCTTCTTTCCCACCTGAAGACAATAATAAAATTTCACTCATGTCTACAAGATTTCAGTTCTTCACCACATAGTATTCGGCGACCGTGCTCTTGTCAAGAAATTGAGAGACGAGACCATGTTAAATACCTGGGCCTTCTTATTGACCAGCATCTCTCCTTTAATCTTATATATGTCATGATAAAACTTCGAGACTGCTCCGACCAGACCACTACGCATTGTATACCATGCACTTTGCCAGTCTGTCTTGCAGTATGGTGTGGCGGTGTGGGGCACTGCTAGCAAGAGTTTCTTGATAGAGGTAGAACGCGTACAAAGAGCAGTGATAAAGGTTATGCTCAAAAAACCTTTCTGATTCCCCACAGACGAGCTGTATCGCGAAACTGGGTTTCTAAGAGTGAGGCAGCTTTTTGTTATGAAAGCTTTAGCTCGTACACACAGAATCATGCTCGACTCTCCGCAGTATCTTCAAAAGTCCACTGCCTCCACTCAGATCCGCTCTGGCGAGAAAATCTCCAGCATAATCTCATCCTCGCATCTACAACAACATCTGCAGAGTTTGTGATATCAAGCTTCTATCGGTCCGTAGAGCTAAAGTTGTTGTAAAGAAATGGATTGGCTCTTTATCTTACTTGGCGACAGAAAATCTTTTATATAATGAATAATTATTCGGGACTAGACAAACACGTACACACTCACACCCACACACACTCACTTACATACATACACATGTTGACGCGCGCGAGCGCGCTCGCATACACATTCGCACATAAACGTGTTATATTTTTTGCATGCACATTCAGTATTGTTTAAGTTTTTTTTCTCTAGTTAATAATATAATTTGTGATAAACAATAGCTATTTATGCAACTGTATCGTAATATAAAGGGTCACATGAGTGTTTTAAGGCCTAATTACGTACAGTTGCATACAATATTTTATCTTCTCTCACACATTGAGATAGAATCTGCTAAATAAAAGATCAAAGTTAGAAAATTAAGAAATAGTTTATTGTATTTTCATATACTTCCACGTCCCGAAACTGCACATTGTAGAGTTCCTGTCTCCGACAGGCACCCCTGATACCGGAAATAAGTGCAATCTGGAACAAATTAAGTTAAAAATTATGAATATGAATAAAAACCCAAGAACAACAAACGCTAAAAGACTTTCACTTTTATATAACTATAAAATATTATATTTATACGTGCATACCTTCGTTAAAAGATGTGCGCGTCCAACAGCTTCATTCATAAATTAATTCAATTGTTCAGGTGAAAACGTCTTGGCTTTTTTCCCTTTAAATCCTTGCGATTTTCTTTTCAAAAACGTTAGTAGTTTTGAATATTTTCATCACACTTGCTCGTAAACAGTGTCGTAACATGCAGGCTACCTTAGTTGCAACCCCCCAAATAAAACCCTCGACCTTAAGGTGCTTGTCATGAAACCCGTGGTCGGTAAATGAGTCATTGTGCGTACACATTTTCTTGTCATGTAGCCCAAGGTCGGTAAATGAGTCAGTGCCCGTACTGATGGCGCTGCGCCGTGCCCGTGCGCGCGCTGCTGCAGGACTACATGGACCACATGCACACGCACGTTGCGGCGCATGCCGAGGGAGGTTGAGGGCGACGTTGCCAAGAGCACAGCCTAAGGTATCGCCAATATTTAGAAGATTTATATTTTTTCTTTTACAAATATAAAATTTTACTTGCAAATGTGATGAAAAACATTGTATGTCGCACGGGCGGTACTAGAATTACGAACATCGACTCATTAAAGCCCTCAGTCTTCGACTTCGGGCTTCTAATAGACTCTCGTTCGTAATTCCTTATTTACCGCCCTTAAGACACAATGTACTATTTGATATATCAACTTCGTTATATATGCTTGATGTACTGTTTAGCATTGAATATTTAGACCACAATGAGGAACACTTAAACTTGTCAGACAATTCCTGAAAATAGGCCAATAGCACGTTTTCCGAAAACGAAGTAGCCTTTTTTTGCATTTTCCATGCCATAAAATCTTGATAGCATTCGTCGTATAATTTTCTGGACTTTGCTGGTAATAAAATTATGAGCCATTTCCTTCGCCGCACCTAAGATATCGGGTGGAGTCAAATGTTCTTCGCATTCACTGATATCAGACATTTTTAAGTAAGAACAAATTTTCCCACGAAAATTCGTACAACAAAACGACACGTATGGAATGGAATGGCGCTAAAACCCAGTACATCACCGCGCATGTGCGCCCATGCGCTAAAGCGGGCACTGCCACAGACATGTGAAAATTGGAATCAAAACTTTTCGATATAAACTTTTTGGATTTACCCTGTATCGTAATGGTAAAAAAAATTGTATTATAACATTATTTCGTTAGAAGAAAAGTGTAATAATATGTTTTTTTTTATATTTCGGTATTGTGTTTAAAAAGTATGTCAATATAAACTCGTTTTGAATTTTATAATTCGAATTTTACGATATGAGAGTAGATAAACATAATTATTAACGTATTTATGTTGTTACTGTTTTTCTAATAAGTTACTCGCACCCGCAGACTAGATACAGGCTGAGCATAGTTTGGAGTCTGATGGATATTTCTCCTGTATTGGCTATGATTATTTGAATAAAGTATTTTGTATTTATTATGCGGCAAAAGTGACTTCAAACCATTGTGCTCTTCTGCTCAAACGTAGTAATTAAAATTGAGTTTTTACCATCCCAGGTGTTAGTAACGACGGAGACAGAGTTGTCGGCGGTAGAGCTGCCGCCGCCGGCGGAGCGGCCGCCGCCGCTGGTGCAGGCAACGCCAGGCCGCGGCGCCTGCACGCATCTGCTCGCGCCCGGGACCACCGCCGCGCGGCACCAGCTCTCTTTCCAATACAAGTGAGTGCTTACATTTCATTTCTATCGCGTTTGCTTGCAAACAACGTAACATCCAGGTTAAGTTTGCTGCAGTCTTATAAAATAGCTACTGGGTAGAATAATTCTAATTCATTTGTATTTTATGACCATGCTTAATAGGTATCTTTTTTTATTACAGATTGAAGTAGGTATAGTTTAATTATAAATACGCTACATTAGTTTTAATTTTCCATTACTGCTTTATAATTATAACCCAGCTATTTCAAAGTAATACAACTACGAATATACGGTATTCATTCCATATTAAAACTCAATTCCCTTACTAAATTATGTCGGGCTTCAAGTTCAAAATTTAATTAAGTATTTATTTATTTATATAACCAAACAATCATTTCATTAACAGAGATATCGAATGTCCCGTGACGCGTGAAGCCATCCCACTACATTATGGCGTAACCGACACCTCAGTTTTTGACAAACGAGCGCCGGTCAACAACATTGATGAAGTCATAGAAGACATACGCGCATGGTAAGAAGAATAACAGTTTATTATCAACTAGCTTTTACCCGCGGCTTCGCACGCGTAAACTATTCGGTGTGGTAGCTGCAATTGAAACTTTCGGGATTTTACAAAATTCCCCTGGAAATTTCCAATATTTATATCGTGGTCTTCATTGAGGTTGTGTTGTGAATAACTGTACAAAATTCAAGACTCTAAACCCAGTGCTAAAATTTCAAAAAATTTCCCCATCCAAATTCAAATTCAAATAATTTATTCAGTAAATAGGCCGCAATGGGCACTTTTTCACGTCATTTTTTTAAATACCAGCGCTTTCGGAAAGACCATCATTGCCAAGAAGAATGCGCCGCAAGAAGCTTTGCAGAAAGTAATTTTTTCAAAATAAAATAATTACAAATAAAATACTTAAAAACTACAGTAAGTATACAATTAAAGAAAAAATTACAAAATAATAGTAATAATAATAATAAACGGATGTATGGGGTCCCTTAGTTACAAAACTATCCCGTGGAAATATCGGGATAAAAAGTAGCGTATGTGTTATTCCAGACGTCCGGCTACCTACATACCAAATTTCATGCCTCTAAGCCCAGCGGTTGTTATTTCGAGATTTTATCCCTATCCCGTGGGAATATCGGAATAAAAAGTAGCCTATGTGTTATTCCAGAGGTCCAGCTACCTACATACCAAATTTCATGGCTCTAAGCCCAGTGGTTGTTGTTTCGAGATTTTATCCCTAGTTATCCCGTGGGAATATCGGGTCAAAAAGTTGCCTATGTGTTATTCCAGACGGCCAATTACCTACATACCAAATTTCATGACTCTAAGCCCAGCGGTTATTATTTCGAGATTTTATCCCTATCCCGTGGGAATATCGGGATAAATAGTAGCTTATGTGTTATTTCAGAGGTTTAGCTACCTATAAAGAAAAAGAAAGAAAGAAAGAAAATGCGTTTATTGCCAACAATTAGGTAGGTATATAATGCATATTACACAAGAAGGGTACCTACTCTAAAAATTAAGTTAACTTACTAACTATATGCGGGTTCTATAAAAGTTCGTGAGACCTGCTTTCTAATGTAGGGGTTAATGAACTTTTATAAAAATCCCGCCTTAACCTAAAAGTATCCCCGCATGCTACTCGACCCATTAAATTGCGGCAAATGGTTCGGGCATCAGCATAATGCTGACAGTGTCAGGTCTTCAGACTAACACTTCAGCGCTGTTTTTCAGCCCGAACCTGTTACAGTTTGCGCCTCCATTTAATTTACCTAACACTTACACGCTTTTGGTTTATAACACACCTAATATACTGTATTCTTAAAAAATATAAGCTTTTATATCTACGCTTTATTTTCATTGTTCACAAAAACACGCAAGACACAGTCAACCACTGTCCATGTTTGAAACTTCAAGGTAGTATACTCTAAATTTCATGGCTCTAAGCCCAGCGGTTGTTATTTCAAGATTTTATCCCTAGGTATCCCGTGGGAATATCGGGTCAAAAAGTCGCCTATGTTTTATTCCAGACGTCCAACTACCTACATACCAAATTTCATGACTCTAAGCCTAGTGGTTGTTATTTCGAGATTTTATCCCTATCCCGTGGGAATATCGGGATAAAAAGTATCCTATGTTTTAATCCAGGTTATAAACTAACTTTCCGCCAAAGTTCATCCAAATCCGTCCAGCCGTTTAAGCGTGAAGAAGTAACAAACATACTCACTCACTCACTCACTCACAAACTTTCACATTATAATATTAGTAGGATTACAATTACCGACTTTCTTAAATGACTGCAGGTTTGAACGGTCCGGGCGCGGAGTCGCTACCAACTGGCCCTACTCTACAGTCGCGAACCACTGGCCAGGAGAATGGAAGGCAGCTACATTACAGCCTCGCAGCGATATCACCGTATGATATGAGTTTATACTTAAGATTTTGTACTATATATAAGCCAAATTCTGTTTTAAGCCATGTTTAGCTAACTGACTGAAATATAACACTGTAGCGAGTTTTCTGCCGTTAAACATTTTTTTTAGCAGATGCCCAGCATTGATTGGACCTCTGTTTTAGAGGCTAATGCATACAGTGATAAAGAGAATTTAGGTAAGTACAGTATGTTTTCGTGTCGCATCTAAGTGAGGGTGGTGTTCGCAGGTGCGATACGGCGCGGTGCGCGCGGGCGGCGGCTGCTCGCTGGAGATCCGGCTGAGCCCGGTGGTGCTGCTGTGCAACGCGGCGCCGCTGCCGCTCACGCTGCGCGCGCACGACGCCGCGCCGCTCTGCAAGGTTGAGCCGGGCGCCGCCATCTCCGCGCCCTCTGCTGTGCTTGGGGTTGGTGCACCTTATCTATACACCTAAAAAATAGTAACGCTTAAAACATTGTTATTCGATGAACCTGTGTCCATTTTCTGTTTTGCGCTAGACGAATATTGACTTCCATTCTCTCATTCAATGCATTCGCACTTTCTCTACTAAATGCAACTACGCACACACGCTTAACGTTACTTAAATATGCAGTGACCAACTGTTATAGTGTTATTATAACAGATCGTTTCGTGTGAATGGGCCAGTGCCATCAGAAGCTGTAAGTAAGAAACACAAGAAAACTGCTTTACATAAGGATTTTTTCATGCAAACAGAAAGCTTTCTTCATGTCAGTGGAGATTGGTCGCGAGACGTTCGTGAGCAGCCAGCTGCAGGTGTGGGGCGAGGAGCCGGGCCGCTACGGCGCACCGCCGCTCGGCTGCGTCGCGCTCGACCACGCTGCCGCCTTTGCTATACAATGTAACCACAAGGTAACATTACCATACCCTCCTAACGCCCAAAGTCCTTTATAAAGAACTTATTGTTATTTTAAGATCAAACTCTATCATAAATTACATTTGATGTTTATAAATTAACAATTAGACTTGGGCGTTAGGATGATACTGAGACTTGACGTTATAAGTTATATATAACTTACACTTACGCGCGGCTTAAGCTTTTAGTTCCACATGGCAGTGCGGCTCGGGAACTAACTTTGAGTTTTAATTTATGACACGCTTACATGGGCGATCATAATAATATACTTGTGGCCTCCGCAAGACGAGCTTGGCAAGTGTTCTTGTGCAAACTTAAACTTTAAATTAAAGGTTAACTGAAAGAGATACCTTTAAGGGATAAGTTCGCCTTTGTACATCTTTTTGTCTTGTTAACTGATATAATTAAGATATAAGTTTTTCTGTTTTTTTAGGTATTTTTTTTTGTTTGTTATGCCGAATTTTGATAAATAAATTTATTCTTTCTTTCTTTTTTTGTGAAAGATTTGTTGGTAGCTACCCTCAGATCACCTCTAGTTGCATTATCTACTTGCATACCTATATTTTGTTTGTTGATTCCAATGATAAGAATGATTTGAATATTTAGGTGGCGCTACTCACATTGCATTATGAAATAAAAGAAGATATTAACGTGCTGGGAGTGACTCCAACATTCATGCTGATTAATCGGCTAAATATGGATCTAATGGTAAATCTTATTAAATAATATATTAAAAAATATAAGCATTTGAGATGTTATTATATGACCACGATGACTTTTGGCAGGTGTCGGCTATAGCTGTTCCGGTTGATTCCGAAAAGGAAGCAGTACTGCGACCGAAAAGTTATAAAGTAGTAAAACCGACAAAAGAAGACAGGTACAAACTAGCGGCACAAAATTTGGCCCACTCTCCATACAAAATTATCTATTTCTGCATATATTTGAGGGCCAGGTATTTTGCCGCTCAGTATATATTACTTGTAGGGTGAACGCTCGTATATGCTTATTCGATAACACGCATTGACAAGCTTTGATTGCTTAACCTCACGATTCTTAAGTTCTTTAAAGATCGTAAGATTAATCAATCAAAGCTTGTCAATGCATGTTATCGAACGCAAGAACCAGTTTTAAGCCGAGTTTAGACTTGCAAGAAAAATAGCGCAAGTTGCATTACATTGCGAGGCCGGAAAAGCCAAGAGTTTGTAGTGGTCAATCGAGCGCCGCAATGTAATGCAACTTGCACGCTTTTTCTTGCAAGTCTAAACTCGGTCTAAAGATACCTTTACGTATAACAGTGTTAAAGGTGTTTTGAAATTCAAGATTAGAGAAAGACTTACTATTGTGTGATTTCACACGCAAATAGAAAAAGAGCAGAAAGACAGATTTTTCAAAAAATTACTATTAATTCAATTTTCAATCGATTATTTTTCCGCTTAATATTGACTGTACCTATGTCCATATTTTCATACAGTCATTACTAGGGCCCGGAATTTTGCGTGCGGCTATTAACAGGTTGTAGGGAGAGAGCACCGCTTTTTATCGATGTTATCGACAAATCGTCATTTTTTTTATGTATGTTTCTGTTAAATAAAACCTCAAACTTTCCGATGATACGTACAGTCGAACAAATTGAAGACCCAGGCTACTAATGTCATGTTGACATCTCATACTTTTGTCTAGGAAATCATAGTGAAATTGATTATTAAAAGGTTCCGCCCTGGGTCATGATTCAATTTGTTCGACTGTACTTTTTTCAGCGGTCAATGATGAAATAAAAACGAAATATCGAAAAGTTTAATCCGTTTAAATTGCCTTATTGAAATCACTATAACTACGAATACATATTAGATATATATAAAGAGTTGATAACTTAAGTAGGTATTTGCTTGTAAGTGGTATTTTATTTATAGATAAATTAACCGCATTGATAATAGTTGGATACTATCGATAATATCAATAAAAAGCGGTGCTCTCTCCCTAATTCCACCCAAAATTCACGCTAAATTCCGGGCCTTGTCATTACATACCGGGTGAAATTTTTAATGCTACCTGGAGGGAAGTACTCTAAATAATGGAAATAGCAAATTTTACTCAAAGGAAACATTAATATTTACTTTTGATAAGAAACAAAACTGCATTCACAGATTTATAAAAATAATCTTCCCACAACCAGGACTCGACCCGGTTAAAATTCCACCCTTTATAGGACATAGCAATAGCAATTCAGGAGTTGTCAAATATCGTACCTATTGCATTGCTGTGACAGTTTGGATGGGGAGCCGCTGTCGCGGTTTTGGCTGTCAGGGCGCTGGCGCGGCGGCGAGGCGAGCGAGCTGCGCACGTACCTGTGCCTGTCGCTGCCGGAGACCGCCGCCACGCCCGCGCCCGAGCCTGCGCCCGTGCCCGCCACCGCGTCCGCCGCCGCGCTCGCGAGCGTGCCCGCGCCCCCGCCCCGCCCCCACCCGTGGCCCTTGGCCGCTCACCTGGACGCCGCGCCATACATCTAATCGACGAAAACAATAAATCGGT
Source organism: Choristoneura fumiferana (assembly GCF_025370935.1). Taxonomy (NCBI): domain Eukaryota; kingdom Metazoa; phylum Arthropoda; class Insecta; order Lepidoptera; family Tortricidae; genus Choristoneura; species Choristoneura fumiferana. The sequence goes on along the minus strand of NC_133472.1, from coordinate 25,436,433 downwards.
AATTTTTCAGATCAATACAAATAAGTAAAGCGTTCATATCCTCGTTTTTGGCTCGAAATTCGCACGATTATAATGAAAATTTGCATTTTAAAGTTGAATATTTTGCAAACAGATCACTGAATCTTAGCAACCCCCCAAAACTTTTTGGTTTGATTTTAAACGACTATCCAACGATACCCACGGCCACACTATAGGGTTAATCGAGAAAAAAATCACACTCACTTTACGTCTGGGAGGTACCCTAAAAAGTTTTTTTATTTTTGTTATTTTATCACTTTGTCGACGTGACTGATATGTATATACCCTAAAAAGACAAAATTTAAGAAAATCGTAACAGTCGTGTTGTTGTTGTTCAGACGGCAGTTGTGGTGGTGCAACAGAAGCACGAGGGCCGCTGGGTAGTGACGGTGGCGCCGGACCCGTGCCCGCAGTTCGTGGTGCACAACCGCACCAGCCACGTGCTCGCGATCGCGGAGCCCGTGCACCACGGAGAGTCGCAGCCCGCCTCCACGCAGGTACTATAATAAACTCACTAATTGAATATGAAACAGTTAAAGGCAACAATTTAGACACCATTTACCCCCTGTTTCACCATTCATTGATTAATAGTAGATTTATAACCAAGGGTGGAAAGTGACCCATTTCACACGAGATATTTCTGGCGCTCGAACGAAGTGAGACTTTTCATTTCGACTGTGAGGAAAGTACTACAAATAAAATGAGAATAATAATAAATTGAATTTACTTATATCCAACCTCCAACGGTACCTTATCGACCTGGCCATATGCCACGGCCAACTATAAAAAAAAATCGAGTTGGTCACGACCAAGGAGCTTATATACAAAACTGGAGGTTGAACGCCGAACGAAGAAATTTGATCTTTATTACTTATTTATATATTCCATCAATTTCTTTCCCATTTTACGAATGACTTCCATCTCTTTCTTAACCTAACTAAAGAAAGAGATGGAATATGTTCGTGACGGAATAAAGATCAAATTTCTTGTTTCACACAGATGTTCGGCGTTCAACCTCCACTGTTGTATACATATAAGCTCCTTGGTCACGACGTGCATCTAGATGGCCATGCCCAAACGTGAAAAAAAAGTGTCATTGACGTAATTCAATTATCTTCGACTCCGTGGCTAATCGAAAAATTAAAAAAAAATACTTTCCACCCTAGAGATGAAAACGCAATTTTTCACTCGGCTATCTACCCATGAAAATTAAACTTTCCGAACAGGAGAGATGAAAATTTATTTTTCATCACACTTGCTCGTAAACAGTGTCGTAACATGCAGGCTACCTTAGTTGCAACCCCCCAAATAAAACCCTCGACCTTAATGTGCTTGTCATGAAACCCGTGTTTGGTAAATGAGTCATTGCCCGTACTGATGGCGCTGCGCGCGCTCTTGCTGCAGGACTACATGGACCACATGCACACGCACGTTGCGGCGCATGCCGAGGGAGGGGGAGGTTGAGGGCGACGTTGCCAAGAGCACAGCCTAAGGTATCGCCAATATTTGGAAGAATTATATTTTTTCTTTTACAAATATAAAATTTTACTTGCAAATGTGATGAAAAATATTGTATGTCGCACGGGCGGTACTAGAATTACGAACATCGACTCATTAAAGCCCTCAGTCTTCGACTTCGGGCTTCTAATAGACTCTCGTTCGTAATTCCTTATTTACCGCCCTTAAGACATAATGTACTATTGAAATTTCCCTCAATGTTACTCCTCCCTTATCTGTTTAAGCCATGGTAGCCTGGTGATTTGATCTTTAACATGATATTTTCTATAGTCTCTGAAGCTAAAGGTGACAAGTTCTAACCCGGATTAACACCTTTTGAGTTTTTTGGAATTATTGCGTGAAATTATGTTCCCGAGATCCAGCTATCTACATACCAAATTTTCCCCCTAGTCTTTCCTGCCACACAAGACAAAGGTCGCGGCCCGCGGGTGAGCAAGTTCAATATGGACATCCGCAAAGTAACGCCTGATTCAATAAATTGAACAATACAACACATCAAACTTTCCCATCCCTCTAATATTATAAATGCGAAACTTTGTAAGTCTGTTGGTTTGTTACTCCATCTCTTCAAAACCGCTGAACCGATTTAGATAAAATTCGATACACAGATAGTTTGAGTCCTGGGGAAGAACATAGGATAGTTTTTATCCCGGGAAATTGCATAGTTCCCGCGGGATAGTGATAAACGATTTCTACGCGGACGGAGTCGCGGGTAACAGGCTAGTTTATAATATTAGTAGGAAGTAGGATTACAGGTGACTGTATGATGTACTGTGCAGGTGTTGCCGGAGTGCGCGGGCGCGCGCTGGTGGTGCGCAGTGGCGGCGGGCGCGGTGGCGCACTACTCGACGCCGGCGCACTGCGCGCGCTTCCCGCCGCCGCCGGAAGCCAGGCCGACGCAGCCCATACCGTTCATCGCTATCGGAAGAGCCACAAGTATAGACCGCATTCATTTTGAATACTTTTCTTTTTAACCGACTTCAAATGAAGGAGGAGGTTGTCGATTTGTTTGTATTTTTTGATAGAAAAAAAATAAAAGGAGAAATTGAACCGACTACAAAAAACCATGAAAATAATTTTCTACAAATCTGAAGTCAATTAAACATGCAGCAGCTCATATACAATGTGTACCTATACGTATGCTGCGTAATGAATACGTGTGCTAGTCGTGTTGTGTTTGGGTCTATATCGACTAGTAGAAAATTGTTAGTCATAATGTAATGTTTCACACAACTCTTTTTTTCTCTGAAACCATTTCTTTTTCAGAATTGTTATAAAAAAAAACCTAACCTAACCTATAGAGTTCTACAGGATGACCAATTAAAAAATAATGAAAAATGTACGTTTTCAGCGGGATTTTTTTTTATGACAAACATTACATTACGGCTTATACAATTATGGCAGTCGAAAAGATCCCGTTGTTTTTGTGTCGCGCAGGCTACGAGGTTGAGCCGGAGTGGAGCGCGGGCGTGGCGGCGGCGGGCGGCGAGCAGCTGGTGCAGCTGGCGGGCGGCGTCACCGTCAAGCTGCGCGCGCACCCCCACCCGCACTCCACGCTGCTCGAGCTGCAGGACGTGGACCAAGTAACCCCTCCACCACTGACTTAGTGCATGAACGCACTGCGGCTAACCGCGCGGTTTCAGCGCCGACCCTCTTCAGAGTATCGCATGAGAAAGAGATAGCGCGCTAAAACCAGGCGTTTAGCCGCATAGTGCGTACGTAGCCTCTCCACGCGTGCGACTCACGGCGTGAAATCGCAGCGCATATCCCAGGGAATAACGACAGAACTGCCAAAGGCTGCACTCGCGCGTATCAAACTTTGCTTTTCGAAACCGTCGTCTAGGTAGGTACAAAAACCAACAAGCAACGGGAAAGTGGCGCGAACGCGACACAAAGCCGCGAAGAATATACGAATCTGATCAACACATCGATCGTGGGAGGTTGTCTTTGTGGAAAGGCCAAATCTCACGACCTTGTCAGTGCCCCGCCTGTATTGATCATAGTAGTATGTGTTGTGTTGGTGAAATAAATAGAGAAACGTCGTCGCCGTCGTCACGTTGGTAGTTGTCACCCGAATATGTACTTGTGACTTCTATATACATTGTCACTCGAAACATGCATTGCCAGTAAAAAGTTCCAAATGTTCGATGCACTTGAAGCCAATTGACAAAAGTAACAAAAACTACAGTACTCGAAACTTTTGGATATTTCAATACATGTTTTAACAACGCACGATCCTCTTTTTAAATGACTTCAAAAAGGAGGAAGTTATAAATTCGGTTGTATTATTTTTATGTTTGTTACCTTAAAACTCTGTCATTTATGAACCGATTTCTTTTTTTTTTGCGTTCGTCTAGGAATGTCTTCAATTAGGTCCCATACGCACCAAATCAGGATCTGATGATTGGATCTTACGGAAATCGAGGGAACTCTTCAAATGTTATAGGGACAACTATAGTAAATTGGATATATTTAGTTGTAACTCGTGCATTTGCTCTTGAAAATCATTATTTGGTGAAGTGGAACTGATGATGAAGACCACAGATGACCATCGGAGTTACTACTCAGTAACAAGTATTTCACGCGTGGAATTTGAATTACTTTGACACAGTTGCTAAGCGATTTATGCTCCTCGTAATGCATATGGTAAAACGGGTAGTGAAGCACCAGGACTCCTCAATAATTAACGTCTCTGCATCGGAAAAAGCAATCTTTCGTAAAAGGTGACGAGCAGTTGATATTAAACTATTGTATCTTAGATTATTTATACTAAAAAGCGTAAAAAAAAATATAACAAAAAATTTAACCGACTACAAAAACCATGAAAATATTGTTCTAAAGTCTGAAGTCGGTCGGTGCCTCAGCACGAGCCAGCAGGAGTGATTGAAGCCCAATATAAAGTGCGTAGGTGAGGTAGATGACTAAAGGTCCACTCCTGCTGGCTCGTGCTGAGGCACCGACCGACTTCAGACTGTTAGAAAATTATTTTCATGGTTTTTTGTAGTCGGTTCAATTTTTTGTTATATATTTTTTATAGTAAACGGTTACTATTAGCTATGTTTTCTTATTTTTTCTTGTTTACAGAATGACATATCAGCGAGTGATATAAGACGAAGGTTGCAGGGACCGTTCTTTTCAGAGCAAAATATGTTCGCGGTACGCCCAAAATTATTATATAATGAATTATTTATTTACATGATTTTTAGTTTTTCAAAATGAATAATGTTTGTCAATTTCTTTTAGAGGCAATCAGAGCTCTCAGCAAGACGATTAGAGCGAATCAATGCGGATGATACATGTGAGTATAATCTGGCTAAGTATAAAAAAAACAATCACATGTATATTTTTGAAAATGTTTTACTCACTTACAATTTCGTTCATGTAAATATTTACTCACTTATTTGGCGACCAGATGGCCAAGTGGTTAGAGAACCTGACTACGAAGCTTGAGGTCTCGGGTTCGATTCCTGGCCGGGGCAGATATTTTTATGAATAATACGAATATTTGTTCTCGGGTCTTGGATGTTTAATATGTATTTAAGTAAGTATTTATCTATATAACTCTATTTATCCGTTACTTTGTATACACAGTACAAGCTTTGCTTAGTTTGGGACTAGGTCAATTGGTGTCAAGTGTCCCATGATATTTCATCATCATCATCATCCCAGCCTATATACGTTCCACTGCTGGGCACAGGCCTCCTCTCAGAACAAGAGGGCTTGGGCCGTAGTTCCCTCGCGGGCCCAGTGCGGATTGGGAACTTCACACGCACCATTGAATTGCTTCGCAGGTTTGTGCAGGTTTCCTCATGATGTTTTCCTTCACCGCAAAGCTCGTGTTAAATTTCAAATGTAATTCCGCACATGAATTTCGCAAAACTCAGAGATGCGAGCCGGGGTTTGAACCCACGACCCTCTGCTTGAGAGACGATAGGTCAAACCACTAGGCCACCACGGCTTTTTAGCCATGATATTTATTATTATAATTTCTTAACGCTGATTACAGTACTGCAGCATTCAGACGACAGAAGTCAACGTGGTAGCTTCAGAAAACTCCCAATAGTTGCATCTCGTACGTTGGAGCCTGCAACAGAAATTGCACTAGAGCCCGCAATAGAACCTGAATTAGACGCTGGTGTAGACCCCATCCCGCCCGAGAGTGGGGAAGAACTGGCTCAATTGCTGCCCGAGAATAATATGGAGGAAACCAGACCGTCGGAACAAATAGATCTCCCTAAACGTTCTAAGGGAAATGTAACTACACATTTTTTGACAGGTACCACAAAATATTCTTTACTAGCCGTTACCCGCAACTCCGTCCATGTAGAATTATTTTATCGCTATCCCGTGGGAACTATGCAATTTTATAGGATAAAAACTATCATATGTCCTTCCCCAGGACTTAAACTATCTGTGTACTGAATTTCATCTAAATCGGGCCAGTGGCTTAGACGTGATTAGGTAACAAATATACAAACAAAAAAACAAACTTACAAACTTTCGCATTTATAATATTAGTGGGATTGCACACTACAAAACAGTAAAATATGTATATAGACACTTAAATTCAGGGTAGACAATAGGCGATCTTATCGCTTAAAAGCGGTCTCTCCCATACAACCATTTGGGTACATGATCTTATGATTATGTCAAAAGTAGGTGGCGGACAGAAACAAAAAACAAGAACAAACAAAAAAACATTAATATAAAAATAAAAATGATATTTAAATACATACATACAACATGATTATAATAATAATATAATGTATTTTTTTTACTAGCTTACCTTTTGTGGTGTTTCTACCTTACTAATATTACTCCTACTCATTGTTTCACAGAAGATACTCGGCAACCATTCCATTACGATACACGCCCCGATAATTTACCCAGCCCCTTGGCTGCGGGTTCTCCTGAACCATCGTTTGCACTCCAAAGTGTTTGTAATTCAGGTGGGAATTCAGAATGTAGTGGTTTACTAATAAAATCAATTAATCTTGCAAAATTGAGGCTAAAGTTGTGTTATTTTTTAGAATGGGCTGAAAATAACTCATGGTCGACAGCAGAGCGCCTGCGCTGCGTTATAGGGGGTATTGCCATAGAAATGGCAGCTACTCCAGATGTTAAACCGTTGTTCGCTTTGCATATCGATCGGGCCGCTATTTTATTACAATCTGACAATAGGGTAAGTTAATGTCTTACAGCCTTATTCATAAAAAGTTAGAGCCTCCTTGAAGGCTCCTTGAAGGCCCGATGCTAAAAAACATGATTCATAAACGTCTGTTAGCGCTAATCAGTCGATCAAGGCTCTGCTAAAGTTAGAGGACCGTAGACCCTCCTTTATCTCTCAGCTAAGTCACAAAATGGCCGCCACAAGTTTGAACAGCTGACTTTGACTAGAGCAAAAAACCATAGGTACCGAAGATATTTATAGTGAAGGCAGGGCTACGCAGATTAAAAAAAAACAGGAAAAATTATTTTCAGGAATTTGTATTTAAAAATCCTCTTAATTAGCAACAATAAATTAACAATAAATATGAAAAAAAAATAAGGATAATTAACATAATTATGGCTTTTTGCACATGCGGATCGGAAATGGCGGGAAAACAAACATCTCGCTTTTTATTTTTTTTCCTGGTAATTTGCTGTCACTGCTGTCAATTTTTTTTTTAATTATCGATTAGGCCATTTTTTGTCTTTGATTTGTCAAGGTGGCCAACATAACGCGTCTAATCCGTCTATCAGCAGCTCAACAACTAGCAGACTGCTAGCAAGCGTTTATGAATCATACTTCTTGACAACCGTCTAACAAGCTTAATCAGTCTGCTAAGTAACAGACCGATCAAACCTCAATTAAGGTTTTTTTATGAATAAGGCTGTTAGACTTTCGTGATTTTCACTCATAGTCAAAATACCACGCACAGGACTTATCACGCTAACACACATGAGTACTATTTATCTCGACGTTTCGGCAATATTACAGTGCCCGTGGTCACGAGTAGACTAAAGTGTGGGGTGTCAAGTCTGCCTAGCAGCGGGAGTACTTGATCACAAATAGTACCGGCACTCGTATCACAACTAATACCAATGCAATGAAATGACCAAGTGCGGGTAGTTCGAAGGACTCGCGCTGCTAGGCAGACTTGACACCCCACACTTCAGTCTACTCGTGACCACGGCCACTGTTAATGTTGCCGAAACGTCGAGGTAAATATTACTCGTGTGTGTTAGCGTGATAAGTCCTGTGCATGGTATTATGACTAATAGGGAAGTTTTTCATGGTAATGTCTAACAGACAATAAAAACATCATGTAGTTGTAATTGCAATAAGAAAGATGTACTGAATGCGTATTCTAGGGAACGAAAACAGTGCTGTCAATAGCGGACATACAAATGGACAATCTTCAATATGAGAGCGGTCAGTACGACTTCGGCGTGGTGGCGTCGACGCGTGCAGCGCCGCTGGCGCGCGACGATTGGCCACCGCTGTGGAGCGCGTTCGCGGCGCGCGACGCGTTCGCCTCGCGCCAGGACGCCGCGCGGCTGCTGCTGTGTCTGCGGCACGACCGGTGGCGCGTCGTCACCGAGACCTTCTCTGGTAATGCTACGCACTTACTTCTTGTTCATAAATTTCATAATAGTATATTACTGCAGAGGCCGGTAAGTAAGCCATCTTGGACGAGTAGAAGTTTGATGGCCGAACCGTCAAATGGTGACATGGACCCATTTCAAAATACTAGCTAAGCGCGGCTCGCGCGCTCTTTGTGACGGGTTCCAATTTTTTTTTAAGGAACCCGTTACTGTCCATGAAGTAAATTTCATACTTATTTCCTGGACAGTTTGATATTACTTCCTGGACACTAGCAGCTAGTCTCCAGGATGCGTTACTTTCTACAACGTTTTTGATGACGTAATGGCAACATTTCATACCATTTATGAGAAATATAAATATACCTTAAAAATATGTATGTATGTATGTATGTAAGTAAACTCTTTATTGTACAAAATAAGTAAACAAACACAGATGACAAACAATGAAATATATGTACAAAGGCGAACTTATCCCTTTAGGAGATCTCTACCAGTCAACCAAAATAATGGGCATCTATTGCAGAGTTGACGGAGGTGGAATTATCGGTGGGCCCTCTCGCGTTGTACGTGGAGGACGGGTACGTGGCGGCGCTGGCGCAGCTGGCACGCTCGCTGGCGCCGGCCGCACCCGCGCGCCGCGCCGCCTCCGCGCTGGCCGAGGCGCGCGCGCTCGTGCGCCCGCTGCGCCTGCGCTTGCTGCATCTGCACCCGCTCGACCTCACGCTCACTTTGCATACCGCTGTAAGATACTCGACCTGTATATCATCATATCAATGTATTATAGGACAGTGTTGGACATAGGCTCCTCCTATAGACCTCCAGTTGCTTCCTGCGAAGCCTGGCCTGCATCCATCGGAAACCCGTGAATCCTATCCCACTAATATTATAAATGCGAAAGTTTGATATTTACTTATTGACTTCAATTTTATTGTTGAAACGTCATGTATATTACGCGTTTTATGTTACACTATTATAAGAAATCGGATTGAGCCGCGTCACATCGTGAATGCTGGCTACATGGTATTGTTAGGGACACCATTACAGCCGGCGTCTAAAATGAAAAGCAAAAGTGACATGATTTTTAGCACCACCGAAATATAGTTGCTCATTTTGAAGAAACGAGTAATTATGGTGTTTTATATATATAACTGACCTGTGATTGACCCCTATTTCAACCGATGAAAAATGCAGATGAGGCCAAAGGTATATCTCACTGGTTCAGTAATAGCCTATTCACTCTAATTTTGAAGAGTCCTAGGTTGTATGTCGTTTAAGTTGGTTTATCTTTGCTACCAGGTCCGCATGTATATAGCGCTGGACCAGAGCCCGCTGCGGCTGAGCGCGTTCCAGCTGGAGGACATGATGACCTCCACCGAGCGACTCACGCACGCGCTCACAGTGCACTATCTCTCCGCTGCGATCCTTGGCGCCGGTAACACACACATATACACAGTAACGTGCATAGATGTGGTACTCAAAACAATCGGTTGTTCTGGTAATGAGACCAACTTCCTTCCTTTTATAACACCGTGCTTCTTGCCAAATTTCATGATTCTAGGTCTGTTGAACGGTCTATTGGTCTAATGGAGGCTAAAAGACAGGTGAAATATCGCTAGATGGCGTTAGTGTCGTGAGGTTAAATTGCTTAGCTTCGTGTTATTAAACGGATACCGCACGGAATACTCAGCCAGGAATTGCCTACTTTTAGGTCTAGACATTAATGTGCTATTAAACGGCCGCTATGTTCTATGTTAATTAAGTATGTTGGTTGTATAGGTTGGGTAGTGGGTGGGCTGGAGCTGCTAGGCGCGCCGGGCGCGCTGGCGGCGCGCGTGGGCGGCGCGACGGGCGGCGTGCGCGGCGTGGCGGCGGCGGCGGCGGCCGCGCTGCTGCGCTCGCTGAGTGCGTGGGCGGGCTCGCTGGCGCGCAACCTGGACCTGCTGGCCGGCGACGAGGAGCACGCGCGCCGCGCCGCCGCCGCGCGCCGCCGCCCGCCCGACAGCTTCATGGCTGGCCTCGCTGCCGGCATCACCAACTTTGCCATCAATATATTAGGTACATTCACTTATTGTAGTCGAAGAATGGTCCCACCCACCCTGGTACGCGATTCAGTTTCCTCGACTGTACAATGTATTTATGAAATTAATTCTTCCTACTAATATACTGAGCGGCAAAAAATCTGGCTCCTGAATGTATGCAGTAGTTAATAGGTTTTGTATGAAGAGTACCTAGGACAAATTTTATGCCGCTGAGTATATTATAAATGTGAAAGTTTTTATGTGTGTGCGTGTGTGTGTCTTTGATACTCCTTCACGCTAAAACGGCTGAACGGATTTAGACATTATTTAGTATCTACATAGCTTGACATCTAAAATAAAACTTAGCCCGATATTCCCAGGCGTCGGGATTAAATATTAAAGTGTCAACCGCTTGGCTTAGTCAATGAAAACTACGATGTAATTTTTGGAAATTACCGTGCGAATTTAGTAAAATCTCGGAATTTCAATAACTGCCAGATCTATGGATTACGTGTGCGAAGTCGCGATTAAAGTCTACTAACTGGCTAAACGTTTTGATTTTCTTTTTACGAGAGGTTACTTAGGTAATGTGTGTGTGCAGGTGCCGTGGGCGGGCTGGCGCACCACCCGCTGGTGGGCGTGGCGGTGGGCGAGACGGAGAGCGGCGCGGCAGCGCTACGGCGCGGGCTGGTGGGCGCGCTGGCCAAGCCGCTCAGCGCCACGGCCGACCTGCTGGCGCTCGCCGGTACCGGCCTCCTGCGCCAGACCGGCTGGGACCCCGTGCCGCAGGTACGAACACACCACCCTTCTACTCCACACCAACTAACCTTCGTTTGCCCTTCATTATTCTAAAATCTGACACTGTTCGTTCAGTTGGTTTGGTTAGTTACAAGATTGTTCAAAATAAATAGAAAAAGTTATATATAGAAAGAGACAAAAGAAATACGCCAAACCTAGGTCGCGCAGCGAGTCATCTTTTTTTTTTATTATACTGGATGGCAAACGAGCAAGTAGGTCTCCTGATTGTAAGAGATCACCACCGCCCATAAACATCTGCAACACCAGGGGTATTGCAAATGCGTTGCGAACCCAGAGGCCTAAGATGGGATACCTCAAGTGCCAGTAATTTCACCGGCTGTCTTACTCTCCACTCCGAAACACAACAGTGCAAGCACTGCTGCTTCACGGCAGGACTAGCGAGCAAGATGGTGGTAGCAATCCGGGCAGAACTTGCACAAGGTCCTACCACCTGCAAAACTACATATGAAAACGGTTTAACTTTAGTTATTTACGTTTCCAACGAAGGATGTGTTACAGAGCGCAATAATTGGGTAGTTTCCTGGGTACAAAAATATTATTCTGTTTAGTCCGTTCGTTACATTATCAGAAAATATTGGACCAGTATTTTTTCTTCACTTTGGTAGCGCGACAGACGGTCACAATTTCATATTATAAGCACCAAAGCCCAACGCATATAGAATACAGCAACAAAGGTTGGCTCCAAAGCTGCTGTTGTTATAATGTGAAGGTATCCGCTTATGTCGTTGTGGCGATCTATCAGCCCTACCATGGAGGAGCTGCATGAACACAAATTTCTTGAATAAACTTAGCTATCATAAAGGAAGCAGATGTGCAAAATAATTGTTTTTTTCATCACACTAGCTCGTCAATGATGTTATTCCATGCCTGTATACTAAAGGACAATGTCCTCAATTGTTCCCGGGGGAGTTATGGATTTATGTATAGTTTTTCTTCTCAAGGGAGCTATGACTTTAGTTTTAAAAAGTAAGTGGGTACGTCATTTCAGACTAAAGAGGTTTCAAGTAAGCCAACGTTTTATTTACATTTTTAAAACTTATCTATAACCCAATTTTACACCATAAAAAAATCCACGCATCATGAAACTTCGTTATTTTTATATTTTAAATATAAATCAAATTGTTTTGCAATAACTTTAGTAAATATTTTATTAGCATGTTGGAATAATTAGGTTAGCATTATCTATGGTAGAAGACTCGAAAAAGGTGACAATCAGGGGGGCTACTACACAATTCCAAAATAGAAGTTTGTATCGATTTGCTGACGCAAATATTATTTAATACAAGAGTAAGGGGGACGGTACGATACGAACTTCGATTTTCGAATTTTGTTGTTGCCCTTGTATTGGCGGGTAGCCATTATTTTATTCAGTTGTTTTCTTAGCGTCTTTCTTTTGCCGAGCTGTGAAGTGTTTAGACACAAAATATATTTTTTTCCTCGTAATGTGATGAAAATCATTGTGTGTATCACGGGCCGTAAGGGGATTACTAACGATAGTCTATTAGAAGCCCGACGCCGGAGGCGCCCTTCTTACGCCCCTTAATGCACAATGTACTATAGTTCATAGTAAAATGTGTTGATGTTTAGCCCCGCGCTGTGTCGGGCGCGCCGGAGGGCGCGGGCGGGTGGCGGCGCGACTGCGTGCGCTGGGCGTTCCGGCTGGCTGAGCTGGCAGCGCTGGCCGGCTACGACGTGCTGCTCGACGGCGCGCCGCTGCGGCTACTGCTCACGCACAAGGTACATTTTACCAGCTCCTACGATCAAATAACGAATGATAATAGGATCAAATAAAGCCGATTTGGGCAATCAGGAGAAAAATCCGTGTAGTTTTGAAAATTGGTACAGTTATACCTTGCAGCATCCAGATGAACATACTAAAAGTCCTCAAGAGTGGGGGGCGTGCTTAGGGTGTAAGGGGGGGGGGGGGTTGAAAGTACCTTTTTTCAGGTTTTTCCTCATATCTCGAATATTTGTACGAATAGCCTTAAGAAAGTTTCTACATAAAATTTCCTACAAATTTGGTCATATTCATTTTTGCTCTACGATCAATACTTTAGGAGATAGAGGGTGTTTAAGTTACCAAGAAGATAAAAAATAGACAATTTAAGAAACGATTAACGAAGTAGGTTTTCCAATATTGATTACAAATAGAAAAAGCAAATTAGTTCATCTTTATTATGTTACTTATCGTTTTCTACATCGACATTACCATCTTCTCCTTCTATGACATCTACAGGTACATTACACCGTTTGTAAACGAGCTCAACCAGCCGAAACGTAATAAACTGCATTTAATACCGATTTTTCGACATCCATATATTCCAGTGCAACTATACGTATTTTGCAGCGACAAAAAATTTAAGTCGTTACGATGTCAGGAGCTGGAGGATCAGTGGTGGTAATTGGCTCGAGGGTTCCATCAGCTTTCAGCTTCCAGCCCCACATTTCAGGAAGCATTTCGTTACCCAGCCACTCTTGTACTTGGTGGAATACTTAATCCTTCTAATATTATAAATGCGAATTTATTTGATTTTGCCGCCGGAATTATTGACTTGATTTAAAGAAAATTCCTCTTTTTGCTTATGAAATAAAATATTAACTAAATTATACGTTAATTAAAGAAATATTTTACCTAACAAAAATATTTCAGTTCCTTGTGGTGGCCGATCCAGAATCAGAACGTATTGTGGAAATGATCGACCTTCGCTTCTGCACATTGGGACCTTTCCAAGGGGCAATAGTTGAGGTTAGTAGCAGTCCTTTAAAGAGATAGGAAAGAGTCTTTATTTTTATGGCGTACCGACACCACACGCAAAGTGAATTCAACGAGTTGCTGAGTATGTCTCGAATTATTTTAAACATCGTGTTTATGGGCCAATAAAATCCTTTGATTTGATGAAAAAAAGGTCATAAGGTTTTATTTTTACTGCTCTACACGTATTTATTTGTATGTAGATAACGAAAACAATATACTCTTTTCAATTAAAAAATACTGTTTACTTAATATTTTCTGTGCTTTATATTTCTTTGCACTGTATCTGCTGATATTGCTGATAATTATGATAAGTCTTAAAAGTACTAAATTTATGTTTCACAGTTAATAGTGGCCCAAAGACGGCAAAAGGAGAAAGTAGCTGAAGCGAGACTCGTAGACGAAGACGATGAATATCAGGTATTAAACTATTAGTTTTATTATTATTCTTTAGTTTTTTTTGAAACACGAAAGCCATTTTTGCAGTAGGCGTTAATTCTTTATTATTGTGTGAGAAAAGGAAGGAATAGATTTTTGAACTTTTTCCATTACTTGGCCTTCCCAAATTTCAGCATCCAACAGAAAAACTTAAGTTTTTTATTTTTGTATCAACGTGCGCGTAGATTTAGAAACTTCATTATTTTACAGATCCAACACACCATTCTACTTTGACTATTTCTTCTATTTATTTCTTTAGTTCTATTTCTATCAAGACTATTTTATAAAGATCGGGTAATTATATCAATCATTATCTTTAGAAAATAGTTTTGATATACGTTATGCCTATCCAATTTATGGGAAGTGTAAAAAAAAAGATTTCATCAATATTCTGTATAAATACCCATTGGATCGAATCGAATCGAATCAATAACACATTTATCTATAATTCGTGTCTTTTAACTAGACGTCTAATTACTTTTTTCACCAAAATTCACTTGATTTCAATATTTAATTTTCATTTGAAAAATCTTCGTCAGAATCGGACGTTATTTCTTGAATGAAATTCGTGTATAATCTGTAGTAGCATAGATTAGCGTAGAGATGGTGGAAAATTTGACATTTTAAAAATCGATTAATACTGGACTGAATAAGTGATTACTATTTATTTACCTTAAAATTGACATATTGTAAATAATAAAATAGACTAAAATACTTTGATCTATGCAGGGGTGTTCAGTGAAACTAACCCAGTAACCTAAGATATTCTGGATAACATCTAAGACACCCTATAACATTTAGAGCGGTCATTATGGGCAAGTCTGTAATTATAAGATATTGTACAAATATTTGTTTTTAGGAACCATGTCATTGATTTTACATGCTTGGTTCCGAAGAATAAAGGTTTCAGACTGCCCACACTGACCGATCTAAACGTGCCAACCTGTATAGTTAGTTTTGGTCAATGCAAGCACAGGAGTAAAGAAATGTAAAGAAGTGAAACGCCGTGATTCAAGTTCGCCGTTAAGTGAGTGATAGACGTACGAACTTAAAGTACGCGGTTTTTAAGTTTGCGAGCCACGAGCAAGATTTCAAATCGGTTGGATCGCCGTCGGTTTTAAAGTACGCGTGTTTAAGGTGGCACACAGGCGAAAAAAGTCGTCGAGCCATAAGTACGCGTACTTGCTCGTAAGTCTGTCACCCACTTAAAGGTTCCGTTTAGAGATTTTGTTGGAGAGTGAAGTGTATTGTGTTGTTTAGATAAGCGCAGCGGCGATGGCGCGCGTGGCGCGCTACACGGGCGCGGGCGGCGCGGCGCCGGCGGCGAGCGAGGCGCGCGTGCTGGCGCTGCTGCCGCCGCCGCGGCGCGCGCCCGCGCTGCACGCCGCGCTGGCCGCCGCCATCCACCACAACGCAGACTCGCACCTGCACCTGCTCTGAATCACCCGCACACGCTTAACCGACGATGCCTCCTACGTTCTTATGACCGTGATTGATTATCAACCGTTCACTCGTGGCAGTGACGGCCAAGTCGCAGTGACGGTAAACAGGGCGTTATTAAAGTAGCTCCACATACTTAATACACTCCCGTAGAGCGGTGACGTGACGGTCAAACGGTGCCGTTTTCCGAGGGAGTACAACATATTGTTCGGTTATTGGCTGTGAGATGTAAAGAGATTAAAATAATCAGACTGAAGAGACTTAAAAAAGTAATATATTATGTAGCTGTGTAAAGTACAGAATAATGAAAAAAAACCGACTGTTTAAATTTTTACATATTAACGATGTTCGAACGCGAAATTGTAACGGACTGAACTCAGTATGATATCTTGTATATGATATATTTGTCACTAGCTTTGCCGGTAACGTGTATACATTCACTGACGAAGAATTTCTAAATAAATTACGTTAGAACCAATAATAAAATACAGTTCGATTCACAAGGGCTGGCACGTTTCATTTATTCACTACCTTTTTGTACCTTATGTAGCTATCTTATGTTATCCGACTCAAGTCTCCCGCCGTCATATGTAATAGTCATCAACCACATTAAAACTTCTAATTATAATACAGTTGCCCTAGCCTTTGTCCTCAAGGTAAATTGAAACAAAACAGGACATAAAACAACGGTTATCGCAAATTTAACATCAATATCGTTTTTCCAGCTATGACAAAAATCGAAAATTTTGTGCCTAACGTGCTAGTTTTGATTTCAGTTTAAGGGAACATTGAACAAGTCAAATGAAATTAATTTCTCCAAAACACTGGTGGTCTAACTATTACTGTTCAAAAAAACCCGCCAAGTGCGAGTCGGACTCGTGCACCGAGGGTTCCGTAAAAATTTGTGGGTATTTATGAATATCCAGTG
The DNA here is from genome assembly GCF_025370935.1 of Choristoneura fumiferana. Taxonomy (NCBI): domain Eukaryota; kingdom Metazoa; phylum Arthropoda; class Insecta; order Lepidoptera; family Tortricidae; genus Choristoneura; species Choristoneura fumiferana. The sequence goes on along the minus strand of NC_133472.1, from coordinate 25,419,914 downwards.
TTAACAGAGCCTCTCCTAAGCAAAAAGTAGGTAGTGTGGGGTCATTTTAGATGATTTTTAGACATAGACAGTCAGACATGAAAAATTATGATTTTCAGATTTTTCTTATTGATTGTGCTATAAGAGGTACCTGTATACAATAAAAATAAAATAAATCCATACTAATATTATAAATGCGAAAGTAACTCTGTCTGTCTGTCTGTCTGTCTGTCTGTCTGTCTGTCTGTTACGCTTTCACGCCAAAACCGCTGAACCGATTTGGATGAAATTTGGTACAGAGATAGAATAGACCATGGGAAAGAACATAGGCTATGTTTTATCGCGAAAAAGAGGCTTTAAGGGGTTGAAATAGGGGATGAAAGTTTATATGGTGGAAGTTCGTCGCTGTCGAAGATAAAACCATGAAACTTGGCATTTAGGAACTTAATAAAAAATAAGTCGGTATTTGTAAGAGCTTTTTTGAAAATTCGACCTGTGGGGGGATGAAATAGGGGATGAAAGTTCATATGGAAGGTCGTCATTATCGAAGATAAATCGATGAGTCTTTATTAAACTTGCCATTTCGGCACGTGATTAAGAGATAAATAGACATTTGTTCGCGCGTTTTTTTAAATTCTTCCTGTATGGGGGTGAAATAGGGGATGAAAGTTTATATATAAAGATCGTCATTGTCGAATATAAATCGATTGTACTTTATGAAACTTTGCATTTGGGCACTTATAAAAATAAAATAGATATTTGCACAAGTGTTTTTGAAAATTTTACCTGCGAGGGGATGAAATAGGGGATGAAAACTTATATGGAACGTCGTCATTATCAAAGATAAATCGATGAATCTTTATGTTTAGGTATTCGATAAGAACAAAAAAAAACTGGTTAAATTCGACTCAGACTCGCGCATCAAGGGTTCCGTACGTAGGTATTTATGAATGAATATCCAGTGTTAGGAAAAAAAATTGCTAATAGAGCTACCTTTATACAAAATTCGAAGTTTCTAGGACAGCCGGAAGTACCCTAAACCTTTTTCAGTTAAGGCGATTTGTATGGAAACACTTTTTTAATGACTGTAGCTTTTGATTGCGTTAACTTAGAAGTTCGATTTTTCACAGCTTCCGGGACTATTGACCTGAGTTTAGGGTTTTAATTTCAACTCGATACATACTCCGCGCGTTTACGGGATATAGGGTCTAAGGGTTCCATTTTTTTCCTTTTGAGGTACGGAACCCTAAAAAACATTTGTTCCGGCTCTTTTCACATTTCGACATTTTTCATACTTGAAAATATGGGGATGAAAGTTCTTAAGGAATTCCAAACAAATCCATACTATATCCATACTATCCATACTAATATTATAAATGCGAAAGTAACTCTGTCTGTCTGTCTGTCTGTCTGTCTGTCTGTCTGTCTGTTACGCTTTCACGCCAAAACCGCTGAACCGATTTGGATGAAATTTGGTACAGAGATAGAATAGACCATGGGAAAGAACATAGGCTATGTTTTATCGCGAAAAAGAGGCTTTAAGGGGTTGAAATAGGGGATGAAAGTTTATATGGTGGAAGTTCGTCGCTGTCGAAGATAAAACCATGAAACTTGGCATTTAGGAACTTAATAAAAAATAAGTCGGTATTTGTAAGAGCTTTTTTGAAAATTCGACCTGTGGGGGGATGAAATAGGGGATGAAAGTTCATATGGAAGGTCGTCATTATCGAAGATAAATCGATGAGTCTTTATTAAACTTGCCATTTCGGCACGTGATTAAGAGATAAATAGACATTTGTTCGCGCGTTTTTTTAAATTCTTCCTGTATGGGGGTGAAATAGGGGATGAAAGTTTATATATAAAGATCGTCATTGTCGAATATAAATCGATTGTACTTTATGAAACTTTGCATTTGGGCACTTATAAAAAATAAAATAGATATTTGTTCAAGCGTTTTTGAAAATTTTACCTGCGAGGGGATGAAATAGGGGATGAAAACTTATATGGAACGTCGTCATTATCAAAGATAAATCGATGAATCTTTATGTTTAGGTATTCGATAAGAACAAAAAAAAACTGGTTAAATTCGACTCAGACTCGCGCATCAAGGGTTCCGTACGTAGGTATTTATGAATGAATATCCAGTGTTAGGAAAAAAAATTGCTAATAGAGCTACCTTTATACAAAATTCGAAGTTTCTAGGACAGCCGGAAGTACCCTAAACCTTTTTCAGTTAAGGCGATTTGTATGGAAACACTTTTTTAATGACTGTAGCTTTTGATTGCGTTAACTTAGAAGTTCGATTTTTTCACAGCTTCCGGGACTATTGACCTGAGTTTAGGGTTTTAATTTCAACTCGATACATACTCCGCGCGTTTACGGGATATAGGGTCTAAGGGTTCCATTTTTTTCCTTTTGAGGTACGGAACCCTAAAAAACATTTGTTCCGGCTCTTTTCACATTTCGTCATTTTTCATACTTGAAAATATGGGGATGAAAGTTCTTAAGGAATTCCAAACAAATTTACTATAAGTATACTTATCGGAAAAATGTGTAGCTATGCTTAGTAAGAATGACGTCTTAATTATAATCCTACCCTCCTAACTTACAATAAAGGACGTAAGATGTCAAGAGTTCACTATGAAGAATTAGTCCTTTTGTGTTGGCAGGGTAGAATACACGTCGTATTGCTAAAATATGGCTACCCGCAAAATATTTATGTTTTAGAACGAATGGAAGAACAAAAAAAAATTGTTTAGATATAAAGCATGTATTAAAATAGCTTATTTTCAGTAAACCGTAGAGGTTTCTATGTGCTATTATTGGCAGAATAGGTACCCTAAATAACTTAAACACTTTCCAAAGTTACTATTCCACGCGGACGAAGTCGCGGGCAAAAGCTAGTAATAAATAAATATCACAGGACAATTCACACCAATTGACCTAGTCATAAAGTAAGCTTAGCAAAGCTTGTGTTATGGGTGCTAAGCAACGGATAAATATAATTATATAGATAGATACATACTTAAATAAATATTAAACACCCAAGACCCGAGAACAAACATACGTATTTTTCATACAAATATCTGCCCCGACACGGGAATCGAACCCGGGACCTCAAGCTTCGTAGTCAGGTTCTCTAACCACTAGGCCATCTGGTCGTCTAAACTACAAAATTTCAAGTTTCTAGCACAGCCAAAAATACCCATGAAATTTTCGGTTAAAGCAATTTCTATGGAAACACTGTCTATGGACGTGGGTATGTATATGTGTTATGGGCAAAGTGATTAAAATGGGCATTATGAATAATGACAAGCTATACCGGGCAAAGTGATAATAATTATCTAAACTTTAGTATTTATCACATTGTCCGGGCATTATGAATAATGATACACGATCGTTGGGCAATTTAATTACAACTGATTCTTGGCTAGCTGAAGTCTGATTTATTTTATCGGAAAGTCAGGTGCGACGACGAGCGCAGCAAGGAGGAGCGTGTTAGCTTCAACTGTGACCAAAACAAGCACGAGCCGAACGAGCGAAGCGAGCGTGCCGCGGTAGCAGCCGGCGAGTTCCATAATAAAATTCTACTAAGTATTAAGATAACTTACTTTTCTTAAAAATGTCCGTAAAAGTTGACATTATTCTTTACATATCAGACGGTGAAGTGCATAGTTTATGATCAGCGAAAAATTAAAAAGTTAAAAAGATTGCAGGCGCGCTAGCTCGACAATAATGAATTAGCGCAATAAATCACATTTTTTTAAAGTTAAAAAGGCCATGGAAATGTTGGTACAAGTCGTATACAGCCAAGTCTAATGGCCGGTATAAGATATTTTGTTGGAACTCCGGACTTTTTCTATTGGGTCTGAAATAGCTTGTGGTGTTTTCGGTGGAAAAATACACCTGCAGTTTATTTTTAATGAAATTGATTGATTTAAATTCATTTTTGGAGAGGGAGATGTATAAAAAGGACTTTGCGAAAGGAATAAAGGGATAACCTGCGAATGGGAGGATCCTGATTATTCCTGATCGTACTTTGTTTAGCTCGTCGGTATACATAATGACTGCGAAAGTGTACATCCTAACCATAATATAAATAATATATGATTGGTTTTTTGGAGTCGTTTTGTATTTTTTATTTCAACTCCAAATTTGTTACTTTTACGGGTATCCCTTTGAAACCATATCGAAAGCGAGCGGTGGTGTAGGGGTTATAGCACGCAGCACGGATTGCTGAGGACATGGGTTCGATTCCCAGCGCTGGTCTCTTTTTCTGGTTTTTCTGTGCATCCATGTCTCAGTTTGTATTTTCGATATAAATAATACATCCTAACAAAATATTAGGCACAAATTACCATTTCATCTTGTGTTACAGAAAAATCTGCACGTGTGATACTACTTTACGATTTGGAGTTTAATAAAATTTTCTAACAGAGAAAACTATGATACAATATAATATGCAACTAATAACTATGAATAGCGTACTAATTTTGTACCTTCCTGATTTTTTGACACGATTTAGTTGTTTCATATGTTTCTCCGGCATGTAAAATTTGATGTAAATTTTGTAGAACATAACCACTTGACATTCCGGAGTGCGCGACCAATACCCATGCCTCAAATCGTCCGGGTTTTTTATCGACGGACGCACCGCGCCGCGCATCCACAATTTTCTAACCACAAGGTTTTGAATAAAGAAAAAATACTGTGACGTTAATTAATGTTTACTCATTCAGGTACTATTTATACATACATATAATAATAGCGTATAATATAAGATTTATGCACAAAATCAAGGTTACACTTTACGACACTAAAGTATCCACGGACGGGTTGAAGTATTATGGTTTTGAATACCATGGTCCGCGTTTGCACACATTCGTCGAAACTATTTGAGATAAACACGACGTAAATAAGATACATCATGCGTATCTCTACTCGTCTAGGCTCAGTTGGTGAGCTTGTAAAATACTCTGTGACCATGGTATCGTCGGACTGTCAAATGGTTATAAACGTAATTTTTGGAGCACAACATACGGATCTAATATCGCTAAAGTACTAGTTGTCACAAATAATAATACTGTATATCTATCCTTATTACGACTCATAGGCTTATACTTATTATTCCACGCACTGAACTATGACTAATAAAAAAAATCTGTATTTAATTTTATTGCATTTCAGTGCGCGGGATAAAGATATTAGAAATCGATCTCGATTCAAAGGACTATTATAATAAAATTGTTAAACATTAGCAACGCTGCGTTAACTGGATTCTTAAAGTAAGTATTGTTTGTATAAGTACATAAGTATTACTAGTAAAGTTTTATACACGAGCTGTGATTGTCGCCAAGTTATCGTTAAAGTTAAATAGATATATGAATGGATGAATGAAACTGCTTTGCGTTAGTTTGCGACAAAGTGAATTAAAATAAGTGGGTATAACTCAGTATCCACGAGACCATGGAATCTCGGTGCCATATTGCATATAAATACCTATTGAGTGTATTTTTTTCTTCAAAGTTCAGTGTCAAGTCGTGTTTTCGTACGAATGTGATTGATTATAACTTTAGAGAAGGTTTTTATTTGATTCGGTGATGGATGGTTATTATTCTTATTACGAGTATACATTAAAACATAACCATGTTTGTATGAAAACATGAACTTACTGAGAACTTAACTTACATTACTGCAAGTATAGTTCGTGCTTAAATAAAAATTCTGTTTTAAATTGTGTTAATTCATTATTGCGCCACAGCACGATGTTTTATTAAAGCAATGAGAAAATCACGTGTTTATTTTCTTCTTGCATAGTAAAATACTAATATATATGAGAATATTTAATTATTATGTAAATTAGCACACCTGCCAACAAAATCATGTAAATTTACCATTTGTATAAATATATGCCTGTTTATAATGATATTTAATAAAAAAAAAAAACTAAAACTTTTGTCAAACATGAGAATATTTTTTTATGATTATTCTTTTTTTTGATGCTCATTTTCATCGGAAAATTGCTCTGTAAGAATCTTAGAATCTTAGAATGTAATTTGGCGAAGAGGGTAAGAAAATAAAAAAAAATGCATACCCAAATTCATGTATTTTAGAACTATTAAAAACTGAGAGTGGAAAATTTCTCAGCTTAATTTATTTTTAAATATATACTAAAAAGTCACGTAATCGCGCGGGTCGGGTGTTGTTTTTGGGAAATGACGCTGCAAAATGTGTGTGAAGTGCCCTCGATTAGAGTTCTGTGCCGAAAGGGTAATAAAACGGGACCCTATTACTAAGACTCCACTGTCTGTCTGTCACTAGGCTAAAACTTTCACAGATGATGTATTTATGTTGCCGCTATAACAACAAACACTAAAAACAGAATAAAATAAGACAGCCGGTGAAATTACTGGCACTTGAGGTATCCCATCTTAGGCCTCTAGGTTGGCAACTCATTTGCAATACCCCTGGTGTTGCAGGTGTATATGGGCGGTGGTGATCTCTTACATCAGGAGACCCACTTGCTCGTTTGCTATTCAGTCGAATAAGGAAAAAATATATTTCAGGGCTGCTCTTTACGGCAGCAGGTATTGTATTTGCTTGAAATATTCACAGAATATCAATTTGTATTTTAATTAACTTTAAAATAAATAATTAAATTAAAATAGAATAAATATTTAAGGGGGGCTCCCGTACGGCAAACGTGTTTTTTAAGGTTCCGGAGCCAAAATGGCAAAAACGGAACCCTTATAGTTTTGCCATGTCTGTCCGTCTGTCCGCGGCTTTGCTCAGGGACTATCAATGCTAGAAAACTGTAATTTTGCACGGAGATATATGTAAACTATGCCGACAAAAAAAAACAGTTAAAAATTAAAAAAAAAATTTAGGATCCTTCCCATAGACGTAAAGTGGGGGTGTTTTTTTTTCTCATCCAACCCTATAGAGTGGGGTATCGTTGGATAGGTCTTTTAAAACCATTAGGGGTTTGCTAAGACGATTTTTCGATTTATTGTTTTTTTTGCGAAATGTTCAACTTTTCAAGTGCAAATTTTCATTAAAATTGAGCGTCACCGTTCGAAATCCTTAGAAAAACATTAAGTACTTATTTTTTTCGTAATGGCTACGGAACCTTATTTTGGGCGTGTCCGACACGCTCTTGACCGGTTTTTCTTGTTCATATTTGCTAATATCTAATGTTGTATAGGTACGGAACTCCGACTCGCACTTTGCCGTTTTTTATTTATTTTGGCCGTGCGAAGCCGGGGCGGGTCTCTAGTTTATAATAATCTGAAATGCCTTTGTCTGAAATACCTATGTCATACGGTAGTACTATTCGTTATTCTGTGCCTGTGTTATAGGTACTTTGAAGTATAACAATATCTTGAACTCATAAAAAATATTAGTTAGTGGATAGTATCTACTGCAAGTTATATATAGTTTAATATAATAATGGCGTTTTAACCTCCGCGTTGGGAGAAGATGGGCATCTTCCTGTTGGGTATCCTCTGTCCTGCACGTTACCTTGGCTTCATTCTCTGCCGACGGTGGTGGGGGCACCCACCTTGTTCGTCTTTGATGTTATTATACTGACTAGCAAAAATAACGGATCACTTTCTGTCACATATTTGATTTGAATGGTTTCTTAGTTACAGTTGTTGATGACTTGGACTGTCATTCTATTATATGTTTATCCTAATAAAGACATGTACATTTTAATTAATTTAATTACTTAACAAATTGGCGACGATGTCGTTTGATTTAAAGAAAGGCAAACGTGCGCGTGCCACCCTACGCGGTGTACTAACTAAAACGTACAACGCATTTCAAGATGAACAAAACTTACATACTTACGAAGAACTAGAAACCCGACTTCTTACACTACAAAATACTTACGATGGCTTACAAAATATACAATGTCGAATAGAAGAGGAGACGGAAGAGGAGGATCTTGAGGTAGAAATGGCATACAGGTATGAGATTGACGAGATTTATACGAAGTTACGCACAAAAATTTTACGATTGATAAATGTATACAAAAATGAAAGTAACATACCTCCTATAACTCAAGTAACCTCCGTCACGAATGCCCATCATGAGGCACAACCGAGAATTAATTTTCAACCATTTCAAGCCAAAGAGACTTTCAAAAATTTCATAAAGCGGCTTTCCGTTTATATCCTACTAAATAACATCACTCATCCTAAAACGAAAGTTTATACCTTACTGTCTACTTTACCTCCAGATATCCACGAAAGATTATATGACCTGTGTTCTCCCGAAGAACCGATCGATAAGACTTTTGAAGAACTTACAGATATTTTGGATAAATTTATAGACCCTAAACCAAGCATATGGGCGTCGCAACATAATTTTATATCACGTTTACAACAAGCCGATGAAACAATTGCAATCTACGCGTCAGAATTGAAAAAGTTATCTCTAAATTGCGAATTCAAATGTATACACTGCAAAAAACCTACAGTTGAATCATTCTTATCACTACAGTTCATACGGGGATTAAAAGATGGAGATATTCGTACAAAAATATTACAACAGAAGGAAACCACACTGTTTTCTAATTTAGTGGATACCGCCACGTTGATGGAAAAGGGAAAAACTGAAAATTCAACCATGTCTGTATCAATTCGTCATACATCCTTTGACAATATGAATAAAGTATCGAAAGCACCAAGATACGCTTCAAATCCACAAACCATCAAAGACCTGAAGGGCAAATGTTATCGATGTGGTAAAAACGATCACAAAGCGAATGAATGTGGCGCCATAAAAAGCACGTGTCGCAAGTGCCAAAAAGAAGGCCACTTAGCTCGAGTCTGCTTACAAGGACGTAGAAGTAATAACACAAATTTACTGGATTACTCTACAAGCAGCCTCAGCGCCAACAGCACAGCGGAGATCAACTTAGTAAAAAGTGAAATCTCTGACAAATACATTATACCAATTGAAATTGAAGGTACAAGAGTCAATATGGAATTTGATACTGGTGCTACACTTTCTACTATATCATTAAAAGAATATAAAAAACTCAACATTAAAAAGAAAGTTTTCACGACTAACATGAAGCTAAGAACTTATACAGGTGAAGTATTTAAACCCACTGGTGTGGTATATGTCAAATGCACCTATGGAAATCAGACTTTTTACGGAAAATTATACATAATAGACAAGAATGTTGACCCTATCCTCGGCCGAAGCTGGATGAAAGAGTTCAACATCACGCTTGCCGATATGAGAACCGTTCAAGAATGTGAAAACATACCGAAACTAGAAAAATTACTAGAAGAGTACGATTCCACTGTATTTAATTCAAATTTGGGCGAAATTCCAAACATTCGAGGCCATCTCACTCTTACAGAAAACTCACAACCGATCTTTATCAAACCTCGTAGAATTCCTTACGCATTACGAACCAAAGTAGATGACGAAATAAACCGCCTTGAAAAATTAGGAATTATTACAAAGATAGACCACTCAGACTGGGGCACACCTGTCGTTCCGATAGTCAAACCTAACGGCAGCATCAGACTTTGTGCTGACTACAAGATTACTTTAAACAAAGTTATAAAAGACGAACAATACCCAATTCCAATAATTGAAGATATTTTAGCTGAAATGAATGGCGGGCAACTGTTCTGTACCTTAGACATCACACAAGCATACTTGAACATGGTAATGGATGAAGAAAGTGCCTTATTACAAACCTTAAGCACACATAAAGGTACTTTTAAGGTAAACCGGCTCATGTTTGGAGTTAAAGTTGCCCCTAGCCTTTGGCAAAAGTTTATGGACCAATTATTACTTGGTATAGATGGAGTAAAATGCTTTTTCGATGATATTATTATACAGGGCTCTACAGAAGAAGAACTACTTTGTAGGCTCAGACAAGTCTTGGAGAAACTAAAAGAAAGTAACCTTCGAGTTAATAAGGAAAAATGTCACTTTTTCAAAAGAAGTATTAATTACTTGGGACATACAATTGACAAAAACGGATTGCATAAGAATAAAGATAAAGTCAAAGCAATTTTCAACGCGCAACGTCCGACGAATGTAAACGAACTACGAACCTTTTTGGGTATGGCAAATTACTATAATAAATTTATACCTAACCTTGCATCTATTACAAGCCCTTTAAATGCACTCCTGAAGAAAGGAACAAAATTTATTTGGTCTCCGAAATGCGAAGAAAGCTTCAAGAATGTCAAAACAGAAATACTCAGTGAAAGAGTCTTATTACACTTCGATCAGAAAAAACCATTAATTTTAGCAACAGATGCGTCACCTACAGGACTGGGTGCAGTACTTAGCCATAGACTACCGGATGGCTCAGATCGCCCAATAGCATTTGCCTCTAGATCTCTAACTAATAGTGAAAAGAAATACAGTCAAATCGACAAAGAAGCAACTGCTATATTCTGGGGATTAAAGAAATTCTTTCACTACTGTTATGGTCGCAAGTTTACCCTTATCACAGACCACAAGCCACTGACTTCAATTTTCCATCCACATCAAACCTTACCAACATTGAGTACAATGAGGCTATTCCATTATGCACATTTTCTATCTGGATTTGACTACAATATAGAATATAGAAGTTCTTCAAAGCATTCCAATGCAGACTACCTCTCACGATTTCCTGTTGAAAAAGTTAACGACAGTAATATTGACCAACATGGCATATTTCAACTAAGGCAGATAAACACATTAAACATTTCACCCGAAATTATTTCCAAAGAAACAAAAGAAGACCCCGAACTACGGAACTTGTTTCAAACACTACAATCGGGAAATTCACTTAGAGAATCAGGATACAATGATAACGAATTGACACTGCAAAATGACTGTATTCTAAAAGGTACAAGAGTAATAATTCCTCGAAAATTACAGCAACAAATTTTAGACGAACTTCACATTGGCCATATTGGGATTTTAAAAATGAAACTTCTTGCTCGTAGCTTCGTATATTGGAAAAATATTGATAAAGATATCGAAACTAAAGTAAAATCATGTAGAACTTGCAGATTACACCAAAATGAACCTCCTAAAGCCCCACTACATCATTGGGAAGATCCAACGGGTCCTTGGCAAAGAATTCATATTGATTTTGCAGGGCCTATATCTGGCTATCAACTTTTTATTGTAGTGGACGCCTTTTCAAAATGGGTGGAAATTATTCCTACTAAAACGATGACAAGCTCATTCTGTATTCAGAAATTAGATGGACTATTTGATACTTTTGGATTACCCTATACAGTAGTATCAGATAACGCGAGACAATTTGTCTCCCAAGAATTTGAAAACTTCCTACATACCTCTGGTATTGCACATAAAACAATTGCGCCGTATCACCCGGCTACAAACGGGCAAGCGGAACGTTTCGTACAGATTGCCAAACGAGCACTGCATAAATTAGAGGGGGAGAGTGGCGATATCTCACAGAAAATCCGTTTAGTGAAACATGTTCTTCGAGCTACACCAACTTCCTCAGGAGACTCTCCATATGTTATTATGTTCGGAAGGGAAATACGAACAAGATTGGCTGCTAAGATCAGAGCAGTTCCTAAACCACCCCCAGACAGCCTCGACACGGTACAGACGGGAGAGAGTTCAGTCCCGGAGCCAGAGTCCAAGCAAGGGACTACTCGGTATCGAAAACCAAATGGGAGTTTGGCACTGTAGTCCGCCGTCTCGGACAGCTACATTACCAGATTAGGACAGACAGCGGACTCCTGTGGATCCGACACCTAGACCAGCTACTCCCTGCTCCTCTGATTCACGGCGGAGGCGTGTCACATATTTGATTTGAATGGTTTCTTAGTTACAGTTGTTGATGACTTGGACTGTCATTCTATTATATGTTTATCCTAATAAAGACATGTACATTTTAATTAATTTAATTACTTAACACTTTCCATACAATGCTGTGTAAAGAGTGACCCGTTATTTACGCTTCTCAGTGTCTGACATTCCCTTCTCTATAAGTTATTAACTTGGTACCTACACAAATCATATCATAATGGCCGCGTGCGTGTAATGAGTTAATAAGTTAAGAAGCCCTGATTTTTAACCCCCGACGCAAAAAGAGGGTGTTAAAAGTATGACCGCTATGTTGTGTGTTTGTGTGTGTGTCTGTCTGTGGCACCGTAGCTCTTAAACGGGTGGACCGATTTAAATGCGGTTTTTTATTTGAAAACAGGTTTTCTAGCGATGGTTCTTACATATATATGTTTAGTAGATAGCTATGTCTCATCAAAATCGGTTTAGCCGTTTGAAGTGACAAAGTTTTCCAACTTTTTGTTGGTTAGGTTAGGTTATTACATTTTCTATCAACTTTCGGCGAACAGACTATAGCTAGAAACGGTTACAAGACGGAGATCTAGGCAACTATCCTCCTGAATTGAATCCTGAATTTTTTTAACAAACTTAGTGCTTAAGACCTATACGTGGTTGACCTGCTTTGTTATTTTGGATATTGTTTCAATTTTTTTTCGACTGGATGGAAAACGAGCAAGTGGGTCTCCTGATGGTAAGAGATCACCACCGCCCATAAACATCTGCAACACCAGGGGTATTGCAGATGCGTTGCCAACCTAGAGGCCTAAGATGGGATACCTCAAGAGTCAGTCATTTCACCGGCTCTCTTACTCTCCACGCCGAAACACAACAGTGCAAGCACTGCTGCTTCACGGCAGGATTAGCGAGCAAGATGGTGGTAGCAATCCGGGCGGACCTTGCACAAGGCTTTGCCACCTGCAAAAATTCTTAGAATTCTTTATTCAATGAATAATTTGTAATTTATAAAGTACATTCGGCCCTTATTCTTAGTGTAAATTAGTCCTTTAAAAAGTACGCGAAGACTTAGGGGGCTATACCAGGGACAAACTGAAAGTTCTTAGAAAATCAAAACCTGAGCAAACTAGCAAGTTATTAGTTTTATTATATCTTTTCAAAATAGTGTCCATTCACATCAATACGAGTACACCGCTCGAACCGATGCGATGGAACCACTGAGAAAAGCACTTAGCCCCCTCGTCCTTAGGGGTCTCTTCGACGGCCTTTTGAAACGAACCCACTGCTTCCTCGGTGTTCATAAAAAGTTTTCCTCGAAGTTTTTCTTTTATTTTCGGGAATAAATAAAAATCGCAAGGTGCGAGGTCGGGGCTATACGGCGGGTGACCCAGTAATTCCACGTCTGACGTCACTAAATAGTCGATCGTTCGCCTGGCGGTGTGCGACGACGCGTTGTCGTGGTGAAGAAGGATCCTACTTCGAGGTCGTTTCTCCCGAACTTTTTCCAATACCAGTGGCAAACAATTGTTAGTGTACCAGTCTGCAGTAACTGTTTTTTTGATCCTCTAAAACGATTGTCGCATAGTGACCTGTCCTTCCAAAGAACGAGGCCACCATCTTTTTTCCCACGCTTCGACCTCTCTTCACTTTAGTTGGCAACTCCTCGAAAGGAAACACCCATTGAGCAGACTGTCTCTTGGTTTCTGGATCATAATAGTAAACCCAGCTTTCGTCACCCGTAAGTATGTCGAAACAGCATTTGAGTCACCTCCGTTATATCTTTGAATCATTTAACGGCACCAATCAACCCGACGGAGTTTTTGGGCCTCGGTCAAATTATGAGGTGTCCACCTCGCACAAAACTTCCTGACCGCTAAATGTTCATGGAGGATTTTATGCACTTGACTCATACCGATGCCCCGATGCCTAAGCTTGTCCGAATCTGCTGATACGTCACTCCTTTGTCAGTCTCTATCATACGCCGCACAACACTGTTGTTATTTTCAGTCGTCGCCGTAGAAGGCCGTCCCTCACTCAGATCATCGGTGAGATTAGTGCGACCACGTTTAAACTCATTAAACCAGTTGTAAATGGTCGAACGAGATGGGGCTTCATCAAGAAAGGCCAATCGAAGTCTATCATAGCTTTCTTGTTGACTTAAATGACATCGAAAGTCATAAAAAATCATTGCACGAAAATTTTCTCGCGTCAAATTCATGTTGACGTGACAGACAATTTTCAATTTGCCGCCAAATCGTAAAACAAATGAATGAAATACATAATATCTTCTTCTTCTATCTTTCATCAATATTAATAATTTCGTACCGGTCTACGGCAGACTCGAACGAAATGCACATCAAATTGAAGAGCGTAAAAAATTAGTCGATCCGAGTCGACAACTTGTAGGCGGAAAATTCGGATTATCGAGTAGGTATTTTCAATATAAACTTGAATAAATTACTAAGGATATAATGGCGTTGCGAAGTAAACATGTCAAAGTCATCACATCAAAGTGGCGTTAGTGTCACGTCATCACGTGTCACAGGTGTCACAGGTTTGCATTTCGTTCTCCATTGTGACCTCTTAAGGGCCCCACACACGGTACGATTCGTCGATTTTCATCAGATCCATCGTACAGACGAATCTTACCGTATATGGGGCCCTTTAGGTCTAATTTCTTTGATTATGAGACAGTGACATCATAGTTATTTGGGCAAATAAGATTTAGGAGAAATATCTACTAGTGAAATACCGATGCGTAGGTTAGCTGTGAAAGTACGTTTGTGATAATATTAAGGCTGGGAATATACGTCAGATTTTTCGATAATTACGAAAGTCTTTACAGTGGCAAAAAATTTTTTTCAAACATTTTATTATGAGTCTACATTTTACCCGAGCGAAGCCGGGTTTTCATCTAGTTCAATAATATTAGCAAAGAGTTCCATTTTCAAAATTTAAACTTACTTTTTTTATTATATTGTTTACAAGTGGCCAGTTCTAAAAACTTTCAGTGTCGCCCTCGTAGGAAGTCAGAGTTATAGCTTCCTATCTTTTATCTATATAAAAGAAGAAACTGACTTACTGACTGACTAACTGACTGACTTATAGATCAACGCACAGCCCAAACCGCTGGGTCTAGAAACTTGAAATTTGGAATATATATTGCTTGATAGGTGTAGACGCGCACTAAGAAAGGATTTTTCGAAATTCCCACGGGATAGGGAATACATGGGATTTATATTTTCACTTCAAAATGGCCGGGCGATTCCAAAAAAAGTGGCAAAAAAACTATGCTCAATTTGTCGTTTTCTGAAAAAATAAAAATGTTCACAGGTAAAAACCAATCTAATACACAGAGGCCAGGCCTTTTTATTCAATTTCAATTTATCAGTTTAATGAAAAAAAATAGATAGTGCCAGTTTTTACTGTGACCTGTCTTGTCCAAACGCGACACTCTTCGAGATTTAGTTCTTTAGTTTATTCGTATACGATTTTATGTTAAAAAAATATAGCGCTATATGACAACAGGAATATAACTGTATTAAAAATATATTGCACGGATTTTATATATCATTTCTAAACAACAATATCCACGCCTGAAATTTGTCCAGCGAAATTTTCACTGTTACCTGTGTGTTCACAGTACAGCGTCCCACTCACACAGAGATATCATTTGTAGACCATAAATCGCGGCAAAACATTCCGTCAGTATCCATCTAATCGCCAAACAGAGCATTTGCGGCCGTACAAATGTAGTTTTGTGGCGACAAGTGATCGAAGGCGGGAATCCGGAGTTTGTAACATGTAAGTTAACTTTAACACAGGCTTTTTAGCCTAAAGGGACGCCCCAGGTACTGTAAACCTACTTACCTATAAATATGAAATAAAGATATTTTGATTTATTGTTTTTTTTTTTTGAAAACTTGTTTTGATTATTTGACGATATTGATATGGGACTTTTTTTACTTATCTAATTAAAATGTTCCTTATACTCATATCTGATTGCACTGAGAGTGAGGCATTCATATTATTAATGGTTTTTAAGTACTTGTCTACTATACCTACTTTTCACTGTAACCGTCACTTTCACTTGTGATAAATATACAGGTTAAAGTGACTCTTGGCAGGTTAAAGTAATAAGTAATTTTGAGTGGCATTTACTAATTCGCTATTCGGGTATCTTAGTAAGTACCTAAAGTTGTTGATATGCTGACTTGTTCACTTGGCGATTTTTAACAGCCGCAATATGTTCCTTGTCCCTCTCAGTTATTGTTCTTTTCGTCAGTCCGATATAGGAACTACCGCAACTACAATCAATCTTATAAACACCCGGTGTGTTTGGAAGGGCTCGTCATCCTTGGGGGTCCTAATATGCCTCGCGACTTTGGACAAAGGTGTGTACAGTTGGCGAATGCACATTGTTAGGGGTTACTATTGATAACCATTTAAATTGGAAAAAACACATCGAAAACTGTAAAGTTAAAATGTCACAATTCATATATGCGCTGAGCGTTCTCAAGGCAAATACCAGTACGGCTTGTGCGTTGGCAACGTACCATGCGCACGCGGCCGCCTGGCTGCGCTACGGGCTGCTGCTGTGGGGGCATAGCTCCGACGCACACCAGCTCTTTGTAATGCAGAAAAAATGTCTGAGGATCCTAGCCAATATCCACCAACCAAGCAGTTGCAAACCACATTTCAAAAATTTAAATATATTAACCCTACCATCACTATATATATTAGAAACAGCAATCTTTGTCAGGAAAAACCTACATTTGTACCAATTTTCAAAAAGTGCCCGTCGAACCCATAAATTAGTCCTTCCTGAACCCATACTAGAAATCTACAAAAACAGCCCGTATTATAGATCAATTAACATTTACAATAAATTACCTTTAAATACAAAAAATATCAAAAATAATACTTTATTTATAGCTAAGCTAAAAACAGACCTTTTACAAAAATGTTATTATTCTATCACAGACTTTTTAAATGAATAAAAATATAGATATTTTATTTGTTTGTTTAGAAATAAATTTGTTGTGATATTATATTAAATTAATACACATTTAGGTAGAAACAAATTATTATCGTGCCATACCTAATACATAATAATTTAACTTTGTGCAATTTCAATAATAGAAATATATTTTTTTAAGTCTAGTATTTTTTAAGTAGTTTTTAGGCAGGGCTTTTAGTTGTGCATTAGATTTTAATTTCATATATAATAATTGTGGCTATACCCTACCAGGGTGCATAATTTCTGTAAGTACTAGTATTTATAAGTCTTATGTTTTTTCCAAATAAATGAATACTGAATACACTCCTTGATGGAATACTTGCCTAGTTGCCTACACTACAACGGCTCCAACTTTGTCCGTGACTCCTTTCATATAAGACATATACGCAGGTTGCCTAGCTACACATATCCGTTACACTTTAGTACCTCCTGAACATGTCTCAACTCGTCCTCAACAAATTCAGACTCACAGAAATCAAATGCCCTATTTTGCAATGAACTCGTAACGGATGAGGAGATGTCTGGGATGGTGGTGAGACGATGTGTTCAGATACCTATCTGTGTGCGTCAGCTTCCTATCGACGGTAGGTATATGTCAAAGAACCATCCGCTCTGGTTTTTTCCTTTACATCAAGGAAAGGTACCTAATGTATGCCCCTCTTACAACTCATAAGTAAAAGTACCTCTAATCTTTGTATGAATGTAATTGAGATATGCCAGAAACTGCTCCACTTCTGGTTTACCACCTTTCATAATGCACAAAACATCATCGACGTAACGCTTCCACAATCTTATATTCCACGCATGTAGATCTATTAAAGTCTCAAAATGTGCCAACCAGATATTGGCTATCACCGGTGCCACGCGGCTATCTATAACAAACGCCATCAATCTGCAGATAGTGATGTCAATCTGTAGCTAGGACTCTAACATAATATCATTCTCACATAACTTCCCCCGAATCATCTCATAGCATTCTTTAAGAGGAACATTGGTGAAAAGCGACGCCACATCAAAACTCACCATAACGTCTTCCGGTTCCAACTTAATGCTGCTTAATCTGCTGAGAATTTCAAAAAATGGCGAGAATCTTTAACGTAAGATGACGCTTTCCCCACAAGCGGCCACAACATCGATGCTACGTGTTTCGGAAGGTCGTAAGTAGGAGAAGCAACTTTACTTACGATAGGTCTTAAAGGCAGTTCTTTTTGTCTTCGGCTTGTAAAGGCGCTCAAAATCATCACCGTCAAACAGATCTTTGTAGTCTGACAACAGTCCTTATACGGCGCATAATTCTGGCCGTAGGGTTGTACGACACTGGCTTATAAACCTGATCGTTATCCAACAAATTCCTTTAACTCTCGTAATCATTAGAGCCCATCACCACAGTGGTATTACCCTTGTCCGCTTTAAGTACAAAAACCTCCTGGTTCTTCCTAATATTCCTTAAAGCCAAACGCTCTTCCGCAGTGACATTCAGTGACGTTCTCGCCAACAAACTGTAATATCAGTTTGGCGAGTGGATCATCCCAGCCTATATACGTCCCACTGCTGGGCACAGGCCTCCTCTCAGAACAAGAGGGCTTGGGCCATAGTTCCCACGCGGGCCCAGTGCGAATTGGGAACTTCACACGCACCATTGAATTGCTTCGCAGGTTAGTGCAGGTTTCCTCACGATGTTTTCCTTCACCGCAAAGCTCGTGGTAAATTTCAAATGTAATTTCGCACATGAATTTCGAAAAACTCAGAGGTGCGAGCCGGGGTTTGAACCCACGACCTTCTGTTTGAGAGGCGATAGGTCAAACCACTAGGCCACCACGGCTTTTTTTTCTTTTTTTTTTTTGGCGAGTGGATATGTAACAGTAAGTTAGTGTATGTAATACCTATGAGAAATAAAAAAAAAGGTTTTTCTGTAAACTTCTTAAAATAACCGCAACATCTTGCCTTAGGACATCGGCGTCACTCAAAGTCACTTTATTGCGCATTATCGCTTCTTCCACGCTACTGATTACGGTTTCATAAGGAATTCGTTTCGGTGTCAAAGCATAATTCAACCCCTTCGCCTCTTGATATATACTCTTTAGTACATAATCTGTAAAATTTAACTTTAACTTGCAATGTTTTCTCTACTAACCTGCGCAATGCAACTTTAACCTGTATCTCCAAAACTTCAACACGCCACAATTTCTATATTTATATGAATTTTGCGGTGCCCTTTAAAAATATGCCCCAATTGTATTATTTAAAAAATATTTTTCATACTCAATTGGTAAAATTGGCCCATTTTTTTTTTACAAAAAACTACCCTGCCGGTGCCACTTTTTTTGGAATTACCCGGCCCTATTTCCGTAACTATAATTATTAGACACTTCAAATTTGGAATGCAAATAGATAATACGAACAGCTAAAAACCGTTTTCAGGATTTTTCGAAATTCCCACGGGATAGTGAATGAATGGGATTAATATATTTTTTTCAAATAATGACCCAATTTCCGTAACTATAATTATCAGAGACTTCAAATTTGGCATAGAAGTAGTTGATCATAATAGTTAAAATCAGTTTTAAGGATTTTTGGAAATTCCCACGGGATAAGGAAAAAACGGGATTATATCCAGTTCAACGGGATCGATTTTTCGGTATACTGGTCGTGGAAACCTGAAATTCGGCGCGTACCTAGGTTGCTTGGGGAGTGTAAAGGAGCATTGAGAGAGGACTTTCCAAAATTCCCACGGGAACGGGAAAAAACGGGATTTTTCGTTTTGCTGGTCGTAGAAAGCTGAAATTTGGCTAGTGGTTTCCTTGGGGAGTGTAGGGGAGCATTAAGAGAGCATTCCCGAAAATTCTTACGGGAACGGGAAAAAACGGGTTTTTCCGTTTTACTGGTTGTAGAAAGCTAAAATTAAAAATGCAAAAGTTTATATTGTAAGTAGGCCACAAAGGGCTCTTCAACCGACTTCAAAAAAAGAAGGTCATGCATTCCACCCACTGTATATATTTTTTTATGTATGTTCACCGATTTGTCGGTCCATAGGGGACCAATTTTAAAAAATATTTTTTTATTCGAAAGGGTATACTCCCAAGGTGATTCCATTGTCACCAAATCAGGATCTGATGACGGGATCTCAGGGAAATCGAGGGCCACGCTCAAATTTTGTATGCACGCATTATAGTTTAAGTTCAGCTCAGTTTCTTTATTTGCCATAAATACATGTACTAAGCATGTTGTAGATATAAATAAGTCTCAATGTAATTTCAACAACATGGTGTAGCAAACACGTACACGTATAATCCTTGCTAATATATTATTATATATGCGAATGTGTGTGTTTGTGGTTTTGTATGTTTGTTTGTTTATTTATACTCTTTATTGTACAAAAGGAAAACAAAAGGTTACAGAAAAAAAATATGTTTGTTGTTTGTTTGTATGTTTGTCCATCTTTCACGTCGAAATGGAGCAACAGATCAACGTGATTTTTGGCATAGAGATAGTTTACGGGCCAGAGAGTGACATAGGCTACTTTTTATCACGAAAAAATGCACAGTTCCTGAGGGAACAGCGCGCGATAACCGAATTCCACGCGGGCCAAGCTGCGGGCAAAAGCTAGTCACTACCTATATAGCTTCGTGTATCCCGGGGAATTTTCCTAAGGGCTATTACGCTTGGCTAAATTTAGTCATCCTTACTAGACTGCGAGAGAGGGGATTAGGAAGGACTCTCCTGATTACATTATTCTAAATTAGTCACTGAATCAGTTAGCATTTCAAGCATATCAGTGATGAACGTGTCGGATGCAATGCCGCCAGTAATATTGTCTAAAAATCAAAAGATCGGTCTGGTGGGTCTTATGGCCTTAGCATTCTTGGAAGTTAAGAAAAAAAGAAAAACCGGCCAAGAGCGTGCCGGGCATAGGGTTCAAGATAGGGTTCCGTAGCCGTTACGAATAAATCAAATACTTAATATTTTTCTTAGAATTTTGTATTTTGTACGGAATCTTCCAAGTTTAGATGTTTTATTTATTTTAGGCTGCTATTTACTCTTAAACTACTAATAATTCTCAAGCAAATTTAGTTGTTAATTTAGTCCCTAAAAAGAGGGCCTTGGATCAAGGAATATTTATGTTGAAGAATAAATAACTGTCGACAATAATATAACAAATATTTAAGAATAAAGAACATATACATAAGACTAAGAAAACGTTTTAATCAATTTATTACTCATATTTCACATTTTTCCTAGCTACCCCTAAAGCATTTAAAAGGGGGATGGAAGTTTGCATGAGACAAAACCTTATTTTTGTAACTATGATTCTGAAATGACTTTTGAACAATAGGGGCTGTTTCACCATCCATTGACTGACGGTTAAATGTGATGCCGTCTCCGCCTATTCGGACAAAACAAATAGAGACGGCATCACATTAAACCGTCAGTTAACACTAATCAATGGATGGTGAAACAGCCCCTAAATGTAACTCGGCATTTTTTTTTTAAATCACCACGAAGAGGGGGCGAAAATTTGTCTAGAGAAAACGTTATTTTTTAGGTTAAAATCATGAAACTTAGAAAAACTTCCTTAAAATAAAATAAAAGAAATGCATTGTGAACCGTCTTCAAAAAAGGAGGAGGTTCAATGTTCCAATGTTTGTATTTTTTTATGTGTGTTCAACGATTACTCAGTCAATTGTGGACCGATTTCCAAAACTCTTTTTTTATTCGAAAGAGTATTCTTTTGAGGTGGTCCCATTGTCACCAAGTCAAGATGGGTTCCTAGGGAAATCGAGGGCAAACCTCAAATTTTATAGGCACACCTGGGGCGATTTTGGCATTTTTAGCATTAAGATGAATATTTACATTCAGAAAGTATCATTTGGTAACCTGGACCTGATGAAGAAGACCGTAGGTGACCAATGGAACTCATCAAAGCTGAGAGTGGGTAATACTCGCTCGTCTATAAACGATCATGATTAATATACTTAGATAAGCGACTAAGAAGAAGCTTTAAGTTAATGATTCTTTCGAACTGATCTGATGCTGAAGCCGGAAGGTAGGCAACGGAACTCTGTTATAAAACAACGTAACTAAGCCGTGTTTGGGCTTCATGGAATTTTTGTGAGATGTACTTTGAGTACGAATCACTAAAAAGTGAGAAAGTAAAACTGATTCCAAAAAATAAAAAAATAACAAAAAATGGAACCGACTACAAAACCCTTGAAAATGTTTTTCTAGGTAGGTACTGGCTGGACCTATCTCTGTAAAAGTATTTTTAAGCTCTAAAAGAAAATAAAAGCAAAGTACAGAAGAATTCTAATTTTTATTTGAACTGAGTTTAAAGTCACGCGCGTAGATCTCCTTTACTTAAGCTCTTACCAAGTTACAGTCCCCACAGTACTCGAAGTCGGTAACTATCAGCACGACCCAGCAGGATGGATTGAAACCCATAGTATGTAGGTGAGGTAGACGACTATTGTTCCATTCCTGCTGGCTCGTGCTGAGGCACCGACTTCGAGCTAGTAGGTACCTACTTAGAAAAATATTTTCATGTTTTGTAGTTGGTTCCATTTTTTGTTATTTTTTTATTTTTTGGAGTCGGTTTTACTTTTTTGTTAAAAAAAATCTTTATTGATGAAAATTTATCAATATAAGAAAAACGTTATTTAGAAATTAGGATTATAATAATAATAATAATAAATCCATTTATTTCGGGCGTTTTGGCCCATACAATAAATACCTTGCAGACTAACATAGGTACATATAATCCATAATATTTAAAACTAATTTAACACTAGTTAGGTGACAAATTATGAAACTGCGAATAAATTCGTCTAATTCTAAGATGTCTAAACCTATAACAGTACCTACCGTGACAGACTCTGACGTACTGACAGACAACGCATAGTCTAAACCAGTGTTTTTCAACCTGTGGGTCGCGACCCCCCGGGGGGACGCGAAGCCTCTTTAGGGGGTCGTGGAGCAATTATTAGATGCTGGGAACACTACTTCAGAAAAAAAAAGTTAAAAATATTTATTAAGTAAATGCGTTAACGTTATTACGGTAAAGGCGCAGGCAAAAGAAAAAACACAACGTTTTCTAGAATATGTGAAACAGGAGTTCAAAGTTTGTATGAATTATGATTGTTGAGGTCGATTTTTTAATCCCAATAATTTGCACCATCTGTCTAAAACAACGTCTGTATTTTCCACATAATCCTCCGAAAATCAATCAAAACAGGAAAAAAGGGTCGTAATGGAAAGTAAATTTATGTTACCCCAAATTTAACTCGAGTGAAACCGCGTACAAAGGGTAGTTATATTTTATTTATAAAGTTCAACTGACCTTTGTTGCCAAGTACTGACTGTCAGTGCCCTTAGTGTAATTTTCGGTTACAAAATACGTCACGATCGCGTACGCGTTAAAATCTCAATTTGTATGGAAACGCGAACATCGCAAACGTTCCGCTAGAGGCGCTCTTCGTGTTTACATATAAATTGAGATTTTAACGCGAACGCGATCGAGACGTATTTTGTAACCGAAAAATTACACTAAGGGCACAGGAGCTTCTTTTAGAAACTTTTCAACTACGATTGGTGACAACCAAAGGTGACAACATACTTTTGACTTTCGACCGATATACTTATCCGTCAGAACGTCTCTTTAGAAATGCCGTCAAGTTACTACTTATTATGTTTTTATATCATTGACATCTATGTACTTACCTTACGGCACTACACTGGCTGTTTGGAAAAAAACACGCAGCGCATCAATCATCAATATTACATTGACACAACACCTGTCACGTCGTCACTAAACTATAGTGGAAGGTCCACAAATCCGCGCTGTGAACAAATTTTGTGTGCCGTTTTAATTTTTTATATCAAGTAATAAGAGTCAATTTACGAGCAACTGTTTTGAAAAAAAAATCTACCTGTACCTACCTAGAAATTAAATCTATACGATGTAGTGCAGTGAAAATGCATCTAGCAAAGAAATAATAGCAAAGTTTTGGACTTTTTCTGTACAGGTCGATTCATAAGAGCTGGCACGAATGAATTAAATCAGCGAATGAAAGTATCTGTGTGTTACCTATTTGAATACACTGCACACAGATATGAAAATTACATGCTTCAGTCATTTTTCTACAAAAATGTCTAAGTGAATATTACATTACTTTCGTTCAATCCATTCGTGCCAACTCTTGTGAATCGACCTGTACCTACCTACCATAATCATTTCCATTTTTTTTATTTAGAATCACGTGTTTTGGTAATATATTTTTCTCCAACTTGCTCGGAAATGTTCCCATTAATTTTGGAAAAATCAACCGGGAAGTCCATCGTTATATGCGTTGATGCGATAATATTTAAAAAAAAAGTGGCATTACTTCCCGGACCTGTCCAAGAAGTGTTTTTTTATTGTGCAGGTTTTTTACTTTTAATTTCATCCAAGACCGAAAATTCACCAAACGTCCAATAGTCGCGTACAAAAACTTTGTTTTCTGCGTTTAGCTAATGCCAATAATGATTGTGTCCAAATCATTGTAATAAGGTGTATTTAGACTTCTCGCACTGCTAAATATTTTGTAACAAAGGTATTTTTTTTTTAATGTTGTGCGTTTAGGAATTGCCGCTTTAACTAAAAGTAAAAATTTATAATATTTATATTTACTAATCTTATAAGTTTTATTTTTAATTTATTTTGTTTACTTACTATATTTTGTGTGGAACCAAGTAGGTATACTATTCGGACCCAAATCTTTAAATATCGAAATTAATTTAAGGCGGGAACGTGAATTTCATTTTGTCGCAGATTTTCTGCCGTGTTATTTTTACGAAAATAAAATGAGTTCTACAAGTAGTGACAAAAATTATAATGGCCACACTACAAACTCCTAACTCGTAGCGCAGCATCTTTTATCAGTAGGTAAGGTTTATTTTTATTACTATTAAAGTGTTAATTTTGTTTAGATTGTAGGTAGATTGTTATATAAACATATTGTGTCAAATAAATATAATGTTTTCGTTTTATTTCCTCACATATTTAGAGAAAAGCAGTATACAGGCCTCGGCAGGGATGTCATTTCGTGGATTCGTATCTTTCAAAACAATACTCATCCACGAAATTACTTTTCCCGCCCTCTGCAGTTATATACTAATAAATAAAAAATGTTTGTAGTTGGCTGTTTATTTTAAATGAGGGCTAATAAAAGTAAGGACTACGGCTGGGTTTTATTAAAATAAGTATTGCTTTTTCTAAATACTTATTGATTTTGCGGTAGGAAGGGATGGTTAAAATTGTTAACTTCAAAGTTAATGTAAAATCAGAAACTGGAGGGATGCAGGTAAGAGGGCGCAGGCTGCTCAATGATTCGCGTGTGACGTCAGGAGCGCTCTCGTAGTTATAAGCTTGCGCGGGCGCAGCAACGCGCTCATTCTCATTCGCTTAACAGCGCGCATGCCGCGCGCCTCGCGTCACCTGGACCACAGTACAAGTGCATGACCGCGAACTTCGATTTAATTGTGTACAAACTGTTTTAGTGTCAAAATGCCGAAAAATATCCTAGCGGAGATGGGCTCCCAAGTGGGGCTCACCCCAGCCAGACAGAATAAGAAGGTAAGATAATTATTAGTTACGATGAACAAAGTTCTGGTTTAAATTATAATAAAAAGAAATGCAAATTCGACGAGGATACACTGTTTATTAACCATAACATATTTATATTATTGGTTGCTTATATTGACTCGTGAGTAAAGTGATTGCGTTTCGGTAAATGGCACGGGTATTTTCAGAGTGAGGCGATCGGCGAAATAAACTTTGTGCGGAATGAATGGCTAGCTAGACGCTCACGGCCAGCCCGAAATAGCCACTACCCGCACTACCATACCGCGACTAATGTCAATATCGTACAACTTTCGATCAATTTTGTAAAAAATCAGCAAGCTTAATCGGAAATAAACTATTTTTTCGCGTTATACTCATAATGAAATACGAGTCACATGTTAAAAGAAATAAGATATTCCATGTTTATTACCTTAATACTGGAAAATTATAAAATATACTATCTTGAAGATTGATTATTTACTAGACTTTTAAATATATTTAATATTAATCTAACGGGAATATGCCGCAACACTGGAACACGTTGAACGTGACTTTGCTGTTATGATTTATTATGTATACGACTTCAAAAAGGGTTAGCTGCAGGATTGTTTTGACCTTTTTAAAATTTTCGCGTGCAACTGTTTTTAAGTGTTTGCTGAATTAAAAAAGAAAACTAATTGGAGATGAGCTGTGGATGCGAAAATATTCATAAGAAATAACCAAATACATGCACAGGATTTTAAGCGAGAACTGGATGTAAGATCCGCAGCATTGCAAACAATCGTTCACAAATAATAATATTTTGTTTTGGACAGTCAAAGAAACTGAATCGCGTACCAGGGTGGAACCTTTTCATAATGAATTTAGAATTTCCTTTGGCATTATATTATGCCATTAGTAGCACAAAGGTTTCACAAGGATACATGATTTAGTTTCTTTCAAAAAGATTACACTTTAAAAACATGTCTATCCTGTCAGCCATATTATACTCCAGATAAGGCACCCTAGGATTAAAAAAAATAAGTACTTAAGGGGCTGTTTCACCATCCACTGATTAATTTTATTTGACGGATAAATTTAATAAATGGAAGGTGAAACAGGGGGTTAGATGTACTGCCGTTTCGGCAAAGTATTTTTCGCCAAATTTCACTTCCCAAAAAACTTATACCAGTAGTTCCATTTCCCAAACGAATCTTTAGCATATTAACATTTCGCATTTTATATTATCATTTGATTAATTATTTTTTGACGTTAGATAAATTTAATAATATGATAAGTGAAACATAGATGTTTTTCTGTAATACGTGTTTGGCAATAATTTTTTTCGCCAAATAACACTTCCGTAAAACTTATATCCCAGATCCATGGTCAGTCCAAAGTACGATCCCATCGTCCATCCGTCCGCATCCGTTTCGCATCCGTCCATCATCCGTCCGTCCGTCCGTCCATATTATCATTTGGCATAATTTCCGTCCATCCGTTGTCAAGTCCGTTATTATGACATCCGTTTATTCCATCCATCCGTTTTCTTCCGGCTCCATATTAGATTCCGTCCAAAAATCCGTTTGATCCAAAATGACACTTCGCACCGGTCCATCCACAGAATCCATCCTCCATCCATCCATCCATCCGTCCGTCCGTTAGGTTGTTCCGTCCATGGCGTAGCTGAGTCCGTCCATCCATCCGAATCCACGTCCGTCCGTCCGTCCATTTCCACTGAGGCATGTAGGTACGTAAGTGTTTTTCTCCAATATTGAATGCGGGGAATAAAACTAAAAGTGTTAAAATATTAAATAAAATGCTTTAAAAAGTTGCCCTTATACTTCCCGCGATACTTGTTTATTTTTTATTTTTTAAAGTACACAGCAGAAACTTCATGTCCCATTTCGTGACAAACGCATACATTTAGCATGTTTAGAAAATTATATTATATCAATAAAATAGTTATTTGTACAATAAGAGAGCAAAGTTGTTTTTTTGTTGCGAGTGTTGATTTTGAATCCCGAGTAAGCGAAGGATTCTATAATTGAATCACGAGCGTTAGCGAGTGATTCTAGTTTAGAATCCTAAGAGCAGTAGGTAAGGGATTCAAACACACGAGATGCAAAAAAACTTTGGTCTCGTGTGACACATACAATTTTTCACCTCAGCAGCGAGAACATAGGTTAGAATAAAATCACATATACTAACGCATTTACAAAACAAACAATATAAAAAATATATAAATAATACGACTATTAAGAAACAAATATAATAATCAAATTTAGAAACCTTTACTTAAAAATGATACGTAGGTACCTATAGTCGCCGTTACTTACATCTTCAAAAAGTCACTAAAAAGTTAAGAATGCCAGACAATGATCAAAAGTCTCCAGCAAGTAGAGAAGTTTTGAATTCGGAACAAAAAAGTGTCCAGTAGGTACGATACAAATCTCATACTCATAACATGCATTGTAATTTGAACTTACTTGTAAAATATGTCGTTTTTTTTTAATAGGTACCTACCTACTGCTCATCTTTGGGTCATTAAAAAGGTTGAACAATAAACGTATAAAATATTATAAGTGTTATTAAACCTTTAAATAATATATGTTTTTATTAGGATTTGTATTAAATAAACATAAATAGATTTAGCTGCAAATTCATTCAATTTGACAATAGTTATTTGTGCAACAAGAGAGCAAAGTTGTTTTTTGTTGCGAGTGTTGATTTTGAATTAAAAAGTTACTTTGTCTCACGGAGTGAGCAAAATGCGATTTTGCTCACTTATTTCTCATAGCAAAACCTGCCTGTTTGAGGTGCCGAGGTGAAAATATTTTTTCAACTCTAAGAGGTAGGCAGTATACGGAACGCTAGGTACTAAAAAAACAAGAGCAGCGGCTTTTGTGCAACGAGGTTGCATACTTTATTAAAAGAGTGGGATAATTTTGACATTTTGGAAATATTTCTTTTTCATGTAAATATTTCTTTATTATAGATATATTTAAATACTTACTATAAATTTAATTTAAATTTGTAATTTGATCCTATCTCTCGCTTTTTTCGTGTTGAAGTGAAAGTGCCAGATCAAAGTGAAGTTCAAATATTTGTAATTCAGTGAGTAGACCCAGCACTGTCTAGAATTTAAAAAAAAAAAGTTACTTTGTCTCACGGAGTGAGCAAAATGTGATTTTGCTCACTGGATTCTCATAGCAAAACTGGCTGTTTGAGGTGCTGAGGTGAAAAATGTATATCCTTCCACTTATGATCCACACAATAAAAAATAACTAGGAAAAAATTTTGATCAGGTTCGATTCCCTACATAAGTAATGAGTCAAATTAAAAAAAAATACCATTTTTATTAAATCTAAAATCAAAGCCATGGTTCCTAAGAACAGATTTCGCTATCTCTCATAGTTTCTGGTTTCTCCCTACTGACCCATTTGGATTGATCATCCTGTATATCTTTGAAATCTGTATTTTTGTAAAAAGACAGATATCAATAAAATCTAAAGTATAAGAGCTGTGCAATTGAAACTTTATAGTTTTAATAAGTCAACCACTGACATCATATCTCGATAATTTTGTTTATCTGGTATAATCCGAACCCAAGTTAAGAAGGTTCAAACATACGACGAAGCGCTTCGAGAAAAGGTAGGTAGTGCCCTTGCGCTTCGCTTGGCTCGTCTTGGCGGGGGCACTCGCGTGCCTTCAGATATGTATTTGTTTCATCCTGCAGGAAACGCTTCAACAAGAATTAAACGGAATCCGGAAAGACGGTCCATGTTTGTATTCCTAGGACAGCTTTATATAGAAAACATTGCTTTGCCATGTGTATGAAAATTTTTAACAAGCTACCGAGAAGCATACGGGATAGCTACCCCTGAATGTATTTAAAAAAAAGTTAGTTCAGATACTGTTAGAAAAGATAGTTTCTAGTACAGTTGTTTTTAGTGTTAGAAAATGTAATTTGCATGCTAGTATAAGAAAATTGTACATATATAGGTAAAGTCATTCACGATGACGCGTGCCATGGTTCTTATTACAATGTCTTTAATGTCTAATTTTCATAAAATCACACGTCTTCGTGGATGACACTAGGTATAGCAGGATAAGAAACCTTTTGTCTCATTACCATCTAATGACAGTTGATGTAACTATACTTATTCTAAGCAAATAAATCTTCTATTCTATCTTCTATTCTATTCTACGAAGTCCGTCGAATTTCCCGCGAATGAACCGCGCCGACAACCTTTTTTTTTTTGAGCCGCGCGCGGCTCGTGGCAATGGTTTTTAGACGCAATCAGCCAGAACCAAGAGGATGAGAATTAAAATTGTTTTTTATTCGAAATACTTGCACAGTGAATACATTTTTAGAAAATACAAACTGATAGACATAGATAGAAAAACCAGAAAAAGAGAGCAGCCCGAGACTAGCGCGCTCTTTGTATTTTCGATATGGTTTTACGGGATGACCGTAAAAGTAACAAATTTGGAGTTGAAATAAAAAATACAAAAATACTCCAAATAACCAATCATGATATTTTTAGAAGCTTTTCTTTAGCTTGCCCTGTTTGTTTTCGTACATTGTGCATTAAGGTAAGTCCAGCTAATCGACATACTTATCCACTCAAATCAAATGTAGGCAATGTTTCCGTAAGAAAAATAATCGCACTTTTTATAGTTGAAAAGTAAGAATATGCTTATTAGAAATACTGTTAAATTATGTTAATATTTTTTAATTTAAGCAGAGCCGCAGTACCTTTTTAATCAGATAGTAAAATCAGCATGGTGTCATGGTCGACCGCCACTCTATTGGAGAAGATCGTCATGCAATAAATTACTCGAAACAAAGATCGTCTAAATAGTTGAAGTTTAACTCGATGTGCTATAATATATACAATAGTTAACTATCATAACTATTAACTAAAGTATTAGAATATACTCAGCGACACAAAATTTGACACACTACATACAAAATTACCCATTAGGTACTGCTGCATTTGAGGGCCAGATTTTTTGCCTTGTAGTTAGACACTTTATAGACTTTGGACTTTAAAGCCAGTGCTTAATCTATATATATAAAAGAAGAAACTGACTGACTGACTGACTGACTGACTTATAGATCAACGCACAGCCCAAACCGCTGAGCCTAGAAACTTGAATCTCTTATATATATAAAAGAAGAAACAGACTGACTTATAGATCAACGCACAGCCCAAACCGCTGAGCCTAGAAACTTGAAATTTGGAATATATATTTCTTAGTAGATATAGACGCCCACTAAGAAAGGATTTTTCGAAATTCCCACGGAACAGGAAATAAATGGTATTTATATTTTCACTTCAAAATGACCCTATTTCTGTAAGTAAATATAATTAATAGAAACTGCACATTTGGCATGCAAGTAGGTAATACTAACAGCTAAAAAAAAATTTCAGGATTTTTCAAAATTCCCACGGGATAGTGAATAAATGGGATTTGTATTTTCACTTCCAATAAATGACCCTCTTTCCGTCACTATATTTATTAGAGACTTTACATTTGGCATGCAAGTAGGTAATACTAACAGCTGAAAAATATTTCAGGTTTTGTCAAAATTCCCACGGGATAGGGAATAAATGGGATTTATATTTTCGCTTAAAACTGGCCCTAACTCCGTTATTATAAATATTAGAGATTCCAAATTCGGCATGCAAGTAAGTTATACTAACAGCTACATCCTGCTCATCCTGGCCAGGATCGTCTCCGTAGAAGGGAACTCCTCAAAAGTTGATGGCACACACAGAGAGAGAGAGAGAGAGAGAGAGAGAGAGAGAGAGAGAGAGAGAGAGATTTATTTACACATATTCGATACACAGAAAAAAACACGTTAGGATGAAATAATAATTTAAAAAAAAACATCGAATAGTATAAATTGGGACCCACTCAGCATAATATTGCGGCAAGCCACAACGCTGTTTTTCAGTGGGACCCATAAGACCCAAAAGACTACATGATTGTTAAATTTCAATAACAATGCGTTTATATGAATACACCACCTAAGGTTGCAGCCAGGGTCGTCTGCTGATGACGGAACTCCTCAAGGGTGATAGCACAGATACGAAATTTTACCATATATAAGTGAATTCAATTTCAAAAAATAATCCTATATCGTGTATAAAGTCGCAGGCAAAAGAATTGCGAAGTACTTAACGTTTTCTAAAATTCCACCCCCGAATCAGAGAAACAGGGTTTCAAAGTTGGTTATGATTAATTACGTATGTAGGTTGATTTTTGAATTCTAAAAGTTGCACCCTTTGTCTAAAACGTCTGTCTGTATTTGTATTTCCATGCAATCCTCCGAAAAAAAATTATGGTAGAAAGTAAATGTAAATTTAACGCGAGCGAAGCCGCGGGCAAAAGCTGGTTTTATTTATATAGTAGAGTATCGGTGAGGTAGGTATCGGTCGGGTGACTGAAAGCCATGAGGTACGTAGTATCGTTAATTAGTGAGAAGGCATTGCATCAGTGCCGGAGGCGCTAACGTGCGCTCAGATTCGCTAAATGGCACATCACACCCACACAAGCTATTATTATCGTGGTGAATCAATCACTTTGTATCTATATGCCTCTTAACTACTGGGCATTTACTAGGCAATCTTCGTACTTACAATTAACTTCGCTTAAGTACCAATCTGGCGTGATTGTAGTCAAACACAAGCCTATTTTTCATAAACATCAACTATTTAATTGCTTCCAGCGGGACAAATTTCATTTACTTTTCATCTCTCATACTTGGAAAATAAGGCAAAATACCCAAGGGTAGGAATAAGGCATCGGTTGGGAATGGTATATTGTTGTATTTTTGATTCCTACATCTTTTTAATAATTCCTAATTTTATATTGTCAAATAAATTATTATCAGACTAGCTTTTGGAAGCGGCTTCGCCCGCGTGGAATTTGGTTATCGCACGCTGTTCCCTCGGGAACTGTGCATTTTTTCGGTATAAAAAGTAGCCTATGTCACTCTCGGGCCCATAAACTATCTCTATTCCAAAAATCACGTCTATCCGTCGCTCCGTTTCGACGTGAAAGACGGACAAACATACAACCACACACACTTTCGCATTTATAATATACTAGCTTTTTCCCGCGGCTTCGCACGCGTTAACTATTCGGTGTGGTAGCTACAATTGAAATTTTCTGGACTTTATAAAAATCCCCTGGAAATTTCCAATATTTATATCGTGGTCTTCATTGAGGTTGTGTTGTGAATAACTGTACAAAATTCAAGACTCTAAACCCAGTGCTGAAGTTTCAAAATTTTTCCCTATCCAAATTCAAACGCAAAATTCAAATTCAAATCATTTATTCAGTAAATAGGCCGCAATGGGCACTTTTACATGTCATTTTTTATACTACCAGCGCTTTCGGAAAGACCATCATTGCCAAGAAGAATGCGCCGCAAGAAACTTGGCAGAAAGTAATTTTTTCAAAATAAAATAATTACAAATAAAATACTTAAAAACTACAATATACAATTAACTTAAAGAAAAAAATACGAAATAATAATACTTAATAATAATACAGGGATGTGTGTGGTCCCTTAGTTACAAAACTATACCGTGGGAATATCGGGATAAAAAGTAGCGTACTTATGTGTTATTCCAGACATAAGGCTACATACATCCAAATTTCATGCCTAGCGGTTGTTATTTCGACATTTTATTCCTAGGTATCCCGTGGTAATATCGGGTCAAAAAGTCGTCTATGTGTTTTTCTAGACATCCAGTTTCTTACATACCAAATTTCATGACTCTAAGCTCAGCGGTTAATATTTCAAGATTTTATCCCTATCCCGTGGGAATATCGGGGTAAAAAATAGATTATGTGTTATTCCAGAGGTCCAGCTACCTACATACCAAATTTCATGGATCTAAGCCCAGTGGTTGTTATTTCGAGATTTTATCCCTAGGTATCCCGTGGGAATATCGGGTCAAAAAGTCGCATGTGTTATTCCAGACGTCTAGCTAACTACATACCAAATTTCATGACTCTAAGCCCAGCGGTTATTATTTCAAGATTTTATCCCTATCCCGTGGGAATATCGGGATAAAAATTAGCCTGTGTGTTATTCCACAGGTCCAGCTACCTACATATCAAAATTCATGGGTCTAAACCCAGTGGTTGTTATTTCGAGATTTTATCCCTAGGTATCCCGTGTGAATATCGAGTCAAAAAGTCCCTTACGTGTTATTCCAGACGTCCAGTTACCTTCATACCAAATTTCATGACTCTAAGCCCAGCGGTTATTATTTCAAGATTTTATCCCTATCCCGGGGGAATATCGGGATAAAAAGTAGCCTTTGTGTTATTCCAGAAGTCCAGCTACCTACATACTAAATTTCATGTCTCTAAGCCATGGGGTTGTTATTTCAAGATTTTATCCCTAGGTATCCCGTGGGATTATCGGGTCAAAAGTCACCTATCTGTTATCCCAAACGTCCAACTACCTACCATTTTACGTATATGGGAGGGAGGCACACTAAAAAAATTTTTTAAAGTTTTTATTGTACTATTTTGTCGGCATAGTTTACATATATATCCGTGCAAAATTACAGCTATGTAGCATTGATAGTCCCTGAGCAAAGCCGCGGACGGACAGACAGACAGACAGATAGACAGACATGGCGAAACTACGAGGGTTCCGTTTTGCCATTTTGGCTCCGGAACCCTAAAAAAGGTAACAAAAGTAAATTGCCGAATTAATTAAAAACGTCCAGTAAGTACCACTTAAAACTGTAATTTAGCTATAAAAAGCTTCATTGCATTTAAATTTATATTTTTAATGGATATAATACAATTCGTTGCTTTAATTTGAGTGACACAATTCAAAATAAAGAGAGCCTTAAAATTTAGCTTTAATTGAATAGTAACATATTATCAAATTAAAGCAATCAATTGTATTATAAATTAAATTATTATTTCTAATGAAATGGCATTATGAGTCCTGCCGTGTAGGTACTTACTTTAAAAAATAAAAAAGCAAGTAGGAATCGCGGGAAATTGTAAGGGTAACTTTATAAAACCGTGCCTGAGCATTTAATTTAATACGTTAACGCATTTCGACGTACACTTTTGCATATCGATACTATATTGTAACAAGGCTGATCAAGCCTTGTCGATTGTTAACCTCTTCCTCATTTCATGTTTTGGTTCGTTTTAAAAATTTAGTTCAAATTTCAATATTCGAATATCCACTGTACTTTCAAATCAGTTAATTCAGTACTTTGTTTTTATGTCAAAATTCATTCACGATCAGCAACCGTACTACGAGTATAAGGCCATGCTAAGTATTTTTATTATTTTGACATCAATACCTATTCGATCATATATCATAACAGTTTACCAGGCCCCTTAGAACTAGTGTGTCTTCATACGTACTTTATATACTGTTACAACCGTATTTAACGCCTTGTAAAAAATGTATTTACGAAAGTCGGAGATGTTCCTTTAAACCAGAAATAAAAATGTGGATTACGGTTATCCCATCGCCTGTCTAAGTAATTAACTGTCGTACTCGATTTTGTTTTATTATATTCTTGATCAGGCGAAGGGATATATTCCTCCCACATCTTATTCTTCAGGGAAAGTTTTTAAAAGGAGATTTTACAGCTAGGTACATGAATTCGCTCTAGGTTGAACACAAAAACAGTTTTATTACTTACGCGAGTTTTTATGATACGACAAGACAATTTACCGGGCCATGGAAAGAATAGCTCTAATAAGGCCATGGGATAATGTCAACCCACATCCTAATTTTGGTCATACACAAAAATGCATGAATATTTAGCAATTTTTAAGATTACATTAACTTTCAACACTCAAAATCTATAAAATATCAAAAAATTGTTCGATCTATGTACTTCTGTTTCATAGAAATTAAGGAAAGTGTTCTAATTTCTCCGTAGTTTACTGAAATTAGAGTTCAAGTGAATCTAAACGGCTGCCAAAGATATATTACGCGATTTAGAAGCGTGTTGTTAATGAAGATAATAAAATACTATTTTCAGGGATCGACAAAATATTTTGTAGGAGGTTTGGAGTTAAAATCTGACTACGGTAACCGATTTAAGATGTGGGAGGAATATATCCCTTCGCCTGGTAAAGGGTTAATTAGTGTTTTATAGCCAGTTTCATCACACATTTGTATCCTGTTTTACTTAACCCTCTAAGGGCTCTTGAAGGTACAATTGTAAGTTCTATATAACATTTGTAACCGCTTTAGCTTATTTACAAAGTCCCAAATTTATTAGTTTAGTTAGTAGCGACGTGATTTTTGGCATAGAGATAGCTTATGGGCCCGGGAGTGACATAAGCTACTTTTTATCCCGGAAAAATCCATAGTTCCCGATGGAACAGCGCGCGATAACCGAACTCAACGCGCATATATAGGTATATATATCTCCTCAGTGATTGTTCTCTGTATTACACAGATAACAGAGTGTAAGGTAGAGAAGACTAACATAATTTAGCCTTTACTTCCAAAAAGGGCGAAAATTACATTCGTGTGTATTATATCAGAAACATTTCCATTCATCGGATAATATATATATTTCACTGAATAAGATTTCATCAATCATTTCGCTAGCGGTGTTCGTAATTCGTAGTAGGTATAATTGGTTACCTTTAGTGTGCCTAGGGCGTGCACAAATACTTTCTACTAATGCAGACGCTAGGAGAATACTAGCATATACCACCTTTAGTGTGCCTAGGGCGTGCACAAATACTTTCTACTAATGCAGACGCTAGGAGAATACTAGCATATACGTTATTGAGGATATTCGTAGTAGGTATAATTGGTTACCTTTAGTGTGCCTAGGGCGTGCACAAATACTTTCTACTAATGTAGACGCTAGGAGAATACTAGCATATACGTAATTGAGGGTAGCCTAGGGCGTGCACAAATACTTTCTACTAATGTAGACGCTAGGAGAATACTAGCATATACGTAATTGAGGATATTAGTAGTAGGTATAATTGGTTACCTTTAGTGTGCCTAGGGCGTGCACAAATACTTTCTACTAATGTAGACGCTAGGAGAATACTAGCATATACGTAGAGGATATTCGAGAGATTCGGTTCCTAGATAGCGCTTGTGGAAATCAAATCTCTTAGGAGCGTTTGGCACTGTCTAGAAACATTAGACACACAGTCTGTTTCGCAACATCACAGTGGTTGACTAACAGTGGGGCGGAAGGGGCGGCCCGCCCCCAATCCCGGGGGGGGGGGCTTCCGAATGCTCACAAGTCATCTTGACCAAGTCCTGGACAAGGCTAAACATATGCTAAGTACTGTTACTTATATGAACTTTTAAGACTGGGAGGGCCTTATTTAGCTTTGCCGCCCCGAGCCACGAACGAGTTTGTCCGCCGCAGACTTAATTTTACGTAAAAATCCCACAAAAATCTCAAAAATGTTACCTATTTGACTACCTGAGAACTTCCTCCTTTGAAGTACTTAAGTCATCTCCAAACTCTGTTTATGTACCTATTATTGCGTAATAACGGTAATAACATAATTTTACGATATACTTTAATACTTGCAGTACTTAGTAAAAAGATATGAAGTATACAGCGTGGCACGTCAATTAATGTTAATAAGTGAAAACGACCAAATGCGAGCCGGACGCGAGTTCCACGAAGCAAAGCACGAAGGGTTCCGAACCATAATCTAGGTATACAACATTTGACATTAGCAAAAAACGGCAAAAAATCACGATTGTTGTATGGGAGCCCCTTAAATATTTATTTTATTCTGTTTTTAGTATTTGTTGTTATAGCGGAAACAGAAATACATCATCTGTGAATTTTTCAACTGTCTAGCTATCACGGTTCATGAGATACAGCCTGGTGACAGACAGACAGACAGACAGACAGACAGACAGACAGACAGACGGACAGTGGAGTATTAGTAATAAGGTACGTTTTTACCCTTTGGGTACAAAACTAAAAACCAGATGCACCATCTTAAAACATATCGAAATCACCTCCATGTGTTCAGCGATCTTTAGTACCTACCGAGCTACCTAGTAAGTAGTTCATTCAGGAGTTAAAAATTTCAGTGGTTATAACAGACGACTTTTGTTCCACTCCTGCTGGCTCGTGCTGAGGCACCGACTTCGAGCTAGTTTAAATTTTCTTTATTCTTAATACATATTTCTTTCTTAAGAATATATTTTAAAAAATATATTATAAATTACAACTTACTACTACTTACTTTTACTATTTATTACTATTACTATTACATATATTATACATTTTGTAAATAAAATATCTTTTTAGATTGTATTTTGTGATCTCTATACTAATATACTTAATAAAAAGGTAGTCTTCATCACTACTAGGTATCACATCTACCCTACTATCTACCTAAGTAGGTATATAGTTATGATAAATACTCATGACGAAGATAGAGGTATCTTTTTAGAAGTGTAAAGGTTTGCGAAGTTAATAAACTATTTAAGTATGGCAGTCAAAGTACTTTTACGATGATTTAATCGTGTAGACTTGATTGGCAATGCGAAATGTTTATGTGTTGCGTAGACTTTGGCGAAATGTGCACTACGTAGGTATAGCCTTGTACCAAATAAAAAGTAAGGACAGGGTTCTAAGAACGGTAAAGTGAAGTCGATTAAACTACGCCTCGCCCTTTGCATACAGTTGCATGCACTGACGCGCCAGCAAGTGTAAACTAGTTGAGCTACACGCACGGGGCGGCAATTTTACTCGGCCTATCTGTGTCATTCACAAAAGTCTATGATATCTAATTGTCTTTACTTTTTATTTGGTCTCAACTTACAGCAGAGCGAACGTCCAATCTAAAGCAACTGTCGCGGGACCTTATAAAACCATATCATAATGCCATACCGATTACTTTCCGCCGAACACCGCAACACAACACAATGTACTCGTAAGACATGGGTATACGCTCATTCTGGCGTCAGCTCAGTCCATCGTTCTGATCTGAATGACGACAGGATCACCGTGTAACCCATTCAGCTCGACGGACTTATGGTTCAGATTCA
Organism: Choristoneura fumiferana; assembly: GCF_025370935.1. Lineage (NCBI taxonomy): Eukaryota > Metazoa > Arthropoda > Insecta > Lepidoptera > Tortricidae > Choristoneura > Choristoneura fumiferana. The sequence goes on along the minus strand of NC_133472.1, from coordinate 25,381,463 downwards.
TGAAAATCAAATGTTTTTAATAATATTCGTCAATCCGTTGTAAATATCAGAAAACCAGAATGATGGACTGAACTGACTGAAGCTAGAATGAGCGTGTAATTAAATTCTTATTAACATTCGATTTATTTTTTTAATCTTGAACGCACCTTATTTAAATACTTACACAGGTGTTTTCCCTTCATGCGTACCCAAGTTAATTTATCATGTCGAAGAGACAAAACAAACATTTAAATTGAATCAATTTTAATTCAATTCTATGACTTGAGAAACTGATATTTAAAATATGTATATGTATTACGAAATTTACATTTGTTTGGATTCGCGCTGTCATCGTTCATCCACCATTACCTCTCATATTTCGTTTTCTAGAATTTTTTTACCGTACAACGGCAAAAACTACTAGACACTGGCAAAATTGTCCTCCGATGGACTGAGCCATATTTTTTTAAAGAAACGACAACAACATTTGTTTGTGCTGCTATTGCGACCGTGGTGTGGAGCTTACCTTATGTGAATGCGGCTTAATTCTGATGCATGGTAGCCGGCAATTCTATTATGATTGTTGAAAACAAAAACAATTTCATCAACAAAGCCGTAACTGCTTCAACTGAACTGTGTAGGTACTTCCCTATTCCGACGTAACATTATTGGCCATGATCTTGGTTAAACGTTGCATGCCGCAAGCGCATATTTAATCTATACCTAGGTAGGTACCTACACTCACGCAAGCCTCGCAACCAAAGAGTACTTATTGTCTCACAACTAATTCGTAGCCAGTGCAGCGAAACTCCTCGCCAAGGTAAGGCTACCTATAGATTATTTAGTTTAAAAAATGATACTCAACTACTACTTAATTGTTTCTTTAAAATTATTTAGAATTCAGTACCTACCTACCTTGCATAATTAAGCCATTTTACTCTTAGTTGTGAAATAAATATACAAAATCGTAAGTATATGACACATGACAGCAATTGTCAGCGAGTGCCAAACTAAGCAAAGCTTGTACATATTATGGGCAGCGGATAAACTTAAACTTAAATAGATATTATACATCAAAGGCTCGATAACAAACATTCGTATTATTCACACAAATATCTGGCCCGACCTGGGATCGAACCTGGAAGGAACCAGGTTCTCTCTAACCACTTGGCTATACTGTTGCAATAAGCGCACGAGTTTAATTTCATGCGCTTATTGAAGCGTTTATTCTCTATTATTAAACCAAGATACAAAAATGTCAAATGAAAATGGGCGTTTTCAGAAAAAGTTAATGAAACGACTTTTTTAGATTTGGATGGAATTTAGGAGCATTTTCGATTGTAATAGGAGAAAAATAGTGTCACAGGTTTTTCATATAATTTTGTGTTATCCAGTACACTACCGCCACAGAAACGTGTATGAAAACGGTAACGTAATGGAATAAAAAATATTGGGACACTTTTTTTCTCCTATTACAATCGAAAGTGCTCCTGATTCTGCTTAGGTAGGAAAACGAAATTTCACCCAAATCTAAAAAAAGTCGTTTCAATAACTTTTTCTGAAAACGCCCAAAAATAATGTGACTAGCATACGAATAGTGCTGTTCTCTCATTTCGGTTTTCGACATAATTGCAAATAATCGATAAAACATAGTATTTTTCACTTCTCATGCTCTTAAAATAGGGATTAAAGTATTTTTTTTAATTTACGTTGAAATCCCTAAACAGACAACACGGTGTTAGTGAACGGAGGATTTTTAGGGCGTGAAAATAACCTCAAAATTACAACTGTGCAAAAATATAAAAAAAACACGATTTAATTTCGTGAAACACAATTAATTAATGATTACGAATATGAATCTATTCAATTATATTAAGGGTTAATTCATTTTATTATGCATAGTCCAATTAGTTTTAAAAATAGTTTTCAATTTTGAAACTGTTGGCTAAATAAGCAAGCATGTAAAGCGTCACTTCATAAAAAATAAAATAAAGGAAAAAGCCGCGAAATAATATTTTTTTTGCCATCTGAATTATGAACAGATGGCCTGTCCATTAGTCGAGCGTACGTTTTTCAAAATCATATTGTAATTTTGAACAGAACATTGTTTTTTTCCTTGCTTTAAAAGTAGAGTGCGAGACTAAACAACCGGGTGGCCACATATCATGTCATTATGGCTTGTTTTAGTCCCTTGTTGAACAACCTTCTATTATGGAAACAAAACATAAAATTAAAGCATTGAATATTCTACTTTCCATAAGCATTGAGCTTTTAGGCAGAACTTGCGCTTAGAATCAAAATTAAATTTAAATACATCTAGAAAAATTTGAAAAATCTCCTAAACGGTGGCATTTTCATTTGACCCATTTCCCATTTTTAGAATGTCATAAGTGCCCTACGTGTGCTAGTACGTCACAGATCCTTCATAATCTTAACATTTTTTACGTATAACATACCTAGGTACTTATCGTAACTTTTCGGTGATTACCGGTTGTGGCACATCGCTATTTTTGAGATGTAAAAAACCGGCCAAGAGCGTATCGGACACGCCCAAAATAGGGTTCCGCAGCCATTACGAAAAAAGTAAGTAATATTTTTCTGAGGATTTCGTATTTTATACGGAATCTTCCAAGTTTAGGTATATTTCACACCTTAGGCTGCTATTTACTCATAAACTACTAATAACTCTCAAGCAAACTTAGCCGTTATAGTTTTCCTCGAAAGTTTGATACTATATATATACTATAATTTTTCCACCCACTGGTTTAGATTTAAGTTTTAGAGGTGGGGGGGGGGCGCTCGATTTTAATGAAAATTTGCAGTTTAAAGTTGAATATTTCGCAAACATATCACTGAATCGAAAAATCGTTATAGCAACCCCCTTATGGTTTTAAAAGACCTATCCAACGATACCCCACAGGGTAGGATGAAAAAAAAAATCACCCCCACTAAATTTTTTTTTTTTAATTTTTAATTGTTCCATTTTGTCGGCATAGTTAACTTATTATACTTATCCGTGAAAAATTACATCTTTCTAGCATTGATAGTCCCTGAGCAAAGCCGCGGACGGACAGACAGACAGACAGACATGGCGAAACTATAAGGGTTCCGTTTTTGCCATTTTGGCTCCGGAACCCTAAAACCAGGTAACACATGAAGCATCATTTTAGTGTCTTAGTTTCACAAATAGAGCATAAGGTTATCATCGATGTCTGCAACGAGCAAAACTAAGTGCGAGTCAGATCCGCGCTCCGAGGGTTCCGTACATCTCTTAGAAATCAAACTGACTAGGTTAAAGTACAGTCGTAAACAATATGGTTCTGTATGGGAGCCCCTTATATTGTTATATTCTTTGCTTTCGTTCTATCTCTATAACGATGAAACATACACTTAAACTCTAAATGACTTACTCAAAATGGGAATATTTAGATACTTAGAATGCCAAAGCTAATTTTTTCATAACTACATATCGCCTCTTTACAATGACAACGTGACATCTAAAAAACCGCAATTTTACAGGAAGCCAATTTATAACTTAAAAAACTTATTCATTTAAAATATTGGTATTTTTACTGTCGCTTTACAATTAATTTGTTGGATTAACTAATTATCTCCCTGAAAAATCACAAAAAAAACGCTGTTCAATAGTTATCACCATAAATTTGATCGATAAATAAAAAACAGAAAATTTGTCACGTTTTTTATGAAAAAATATGATAAAATACATGTGACAAACTCGCTTATCACGTTGAAGATGTTAATTTTTCTAAAAAGCGATGTGATAAGTTAAATAAAATACGATGTTAAAATAAAAATCTTGTATTACCAAAAATAAAATATTTAACAAAAAGATGGTTTTCTTAACCGTAATTTGTAATACAAGCAATGGTATTATTATAAAAACTACAAAAATAATAAATGGACAAACATGAGGTCAATCGTATTTTACGGTACTTAGTATATAATAGTCAACCAAGAAATTTCTTTACCACCCTAAGGTTCAATATCAGTTGCACAGCTTAAAACATTACAGACTATTTTCACTTACAAGTCAACATGACAATCTACCTTATTTTTTTTTCTGATTTGGGAACTGTCATAAAAAATGGTAAAGCACTTTCTTGGTCGACTATGTCTTAACTACTTAAAATAATTAAAACAGTTGTACATTAGCCGCTTCACATAGACCAGGTATTAGAAGATAAATTGAGAAACTATTGCCTATTATTAGTTAAGTCTCAAGTAAAAGTTTATGTTGTTTAAGTAACTTTTAAAATGAACATCTCATAAAAAAAAAGTAAATGCATTTATCAAAAAATAACAAACTTTAACAACTCATAATGTATTCAAGGCACATTTTAATAATGAGTACTTTAGCTAGGTAAATTATTACATTATCACTTACATAATAATATCACAAGTTAAACATTATTTAGTCATAAGGTGCAGTCAAAAATTTCTAAAAAAATCAAATTTTATAATAAAAAGCTATCAGTCTTACAAAAGATTCGTAAAATGACTTATGGTATCTGGGAATAAGGTTTTTATTGACCAAATACATGAGATCAGCTTTCTTTTCTTTGGCTAGTCCACATCTTTGATGGCATGCTTTTTGCTTTTTTCTGATAACTATAGCTTCCTTAAACACTTCGTCTGAATAAGATTCTACTTTGCACCTTCTTTGCACTTTGCATTTTTATCTGTCTTTATAGTTAGTTAGTTTTACAGTTTTATTATCTTCATCTTTCATCATTGTGAAGTTCATTTGGGCACTCGTGCCTCTTTTGCTAAGTTTAGGTTACTTAATTTCCCGTAGCTAATTGAATCAGCTTCCTAGATCGTGACTCCATCTAAAAAAATGTTCATTTAGTAATTTTATTTAGCAGATATAACGTAACATATTAATTATATTTAATGTTCGCAAAAAGGGATTTCGACAAAAACGGAACATAAAAAATTGACCAGGTATTTTTTTTTGTATTCTAAAATCATTCATCAACAACATCGTATCATCATGAGATAACTCAAAAAAAAACCAATACATTTTATTCGATAACGTAACAAAATAATTTGTCTCATTCTAAACACATAAAGTTTTGCAGGAATAATGAGTTAAATTATTATTGTCTTACTGTATATGAAAAATAAAATAACGATAAAGAAACTTACCTTTGCAAGTAAAACGTGGTATAATAGAGATGTCACGTTTTTGCGCAAACCGAGAACTCTTCTCTCGTTGCTCGCCCGGGGTCGACTAACATGCCGCGTTGTCAATGTTAAGTGTCCCACCACAAGTGAGAATGAGACAACGTGACACTGTTGCTTCTTTTGCTCACTACTTCGCGCCCGTTGACTTAAAAAATGCCGCGTTTTTGTAGAAAATAAAATTCGATATGGCGGTTTCGATTAACAAATAATAAAAAAAAACGTATTTTCCGAGATGTCACGTTGTCATTGTAAAGAGGCGATATGAGAATATGAAGTTGGACGAGTATGGATTATTATTAATGGTATCTACCAACCTGCATAGCGTGAGTATTTCTTAAAGTACCATTTTATCTCAATAATGTTCTACGGACTTATCTTTGCTCGTTAAGAGCTTGATTCTAGTCTGATTGGCAACGTTAAAAGTACTTAAATACCTACCTATGTAGGTACCTACATGATTGCATGAGTCGCTGCAATAAAGACTGTTTTCAGAAGCAATATCATGATAATACGAGTACTTGGATATTAATACTCATTGATATTATTGTACCTACCTATCTAGGTAGTTTTACAGAAGTAGATACAAGTCTATTATTTACCTATGTAGCGGACCTACTTAAATAAGTTCGAGTGTTGTTATGCGGCGTATAAAAACAAGCAATAACAAGCAGGTGAGATCGAAATACTTTTCATTTAGGTAGATGAGACAAAAATAGAATTATGCTAAGTATTCGTCTGCATTTATACCTAAGCTAATATTTATACTTGCTTTTTTTCAACTAAGTTCCCACTAGCACGCATTCCGAATGCACCGTTTAATTTAAGGTTTCCATTAACGGTTAAATTGTAACACACGTTTCCCGGTCTTTCGAACACAACCACATTTATTAGCGGTAGGTATTTATTTTGTTTTTAATATAGAAGTTAACACAATTTTAAATAATTTCGTTGTTTCATTTAAAAACGTGTGCAAATTTTACCGTTAAGTTTAAATGAATGGAGTAGGTATACATAGACAAAACACGAGTCGTTGTCTTCTTCGACTTTTGTCTTATTTCGTTCTTTGATACAATAAAACTGTAAGTCCAAGGTATAGGTTCTATGTTTATTCAAAGTGGAAACCAAATCTCAATCTTCCTTCCTATCTGTTTCTATTATGTTTCTATGATTGAGGTTAAGTACCTGTCTACTGTCTACATAAGTATGTATAGGTACGAGTATGTACTCACTCAATTTAAACTGGCTGAAATTGAACTCAAATCTTTAAATCTAGTTTTAACAATGTGTAGGTACCTACCTGTATTTTATGTAGTCAATGAGTCAGTGGAAGTGTCGATAACATTCATGTACGAGGTAGAAGGATAACCACTTCGGTTCCGCGTGTCTAAAATCATTCGTTAACTACGTTACTATTTATACCTACTCGTTATAACGATTTTTAAGAAATTATAAGAGTTGTTCAATTTAATTCCTACTAATTACAAAAACATATCTAGTATCAGTGTGTATGTGTGTGTGTGTGTGTGTGTGTGTGTGTGTGTGTGTGTGTGTGTGGTGTGTGTGTGTGTGTTTTGCGTGGAACTGCTGGATGGATTAGGATAAAATGTGGTATTGCGGAAATAAAACATACATTAGCTACTTTTTATTCCGATATTCCTACGGGATCGGGACGTCTGATTAAATTTACGGTATCCGCTAATTGAGTTCGTGAATTAATTTCAAGTAAGTATCAAGTCAAAGTAAGTATGAATTGTGTTTTCCACGTGTAAGAATCAAAGTAACTAATACAAAGAAGCCTAAATGACTAACTGCAGGCATTAGAATATCCTCCAAGGCTAAAAGAATTCTGTATGTATTTATACATAATCCCAGCCCCAAGAACAAAGCAACGTACAGGTCGTATGCAGGTAAATCAGCTCAAAAGATGTATTCTTAAATCACACAGAATATCAAACTCAGCATATGTAGAAAAAAGTAGTAATTTAATGAAGGCCACTTGGAATGTTATTAAGGAAAACATTGAGAGAAACGTTGAACCGAGCTGCATTGACAAATAGGTAAGTTAAGGGTACGAGCATTATCAAAACTTCCAAACAAATTTGTAAGTCATTTAATAATAAGTTTATAGATGAACTCGATAAACGAAAGGCACATAATGTAGAAAACTTCCCGATGAGAGCACCACTAAGTTCAAGCATATTTATATATGAAGCCTACTTGTCCCACAGAAATCTCAAAAATAATAAGTAAACTGCGTAATACTAAATCTGTTGGCTACGATAACATACCAACATCAATTATAAAAGAAAATGCAGGCTACTGGTGCTCTCTCTGTCATATGATCAATCTATCATTGATGGACGGTTATTTTCGGGACAAACTAAAATACACTGTAATAAAACCAATTTTTAAGAAAAAAGGTAAAGCGTCGGAAATCGGCTCTTATACCTGTACTTTCAAAAATATTTGAAAAAATCGTATACTTACCAAAGGTTACTGGCGTTTTTTGATAAACATGACGTTCTTTCCAATTCCCAGTTTGGATTTAGGGGAGGAAAATCTACTACTTTGGCTGTATATGAGTCGATAAAAGTTGTTACACATTGCTCGGGCCTTTGCTTTTTCTTGTGTACAGTCACCAGCACCAATATCTGACACAACAAGCGCGCATAAAAATTATTTCTAGGGCCGGAAGGACGTATCAGATATTTTTGCACGCTCAACTGTGGCAGATATTAATGCTAGTGACTGTACATCAATGATTTGTCGAATATTACAAACCACAGGATGCTTCTATTTGCTGATGATATTTCTATAGTCATAAGCAGTGACGACACTAAACAGTACGAAGCTGAAGTAAATAAAATATTTTTCACCTCAGCACCTCAAACAGGCAGGTTTTGCTATGAGAAATCAGTGAGCAAAATCGCATTTTGCTCACTCCGTGAGACAAAGTAACTTTTTAAATTTTTTTTTTAAATGCTGAGTACAGTGTTGGGTTGGATGGGTCTACTCACTGAATTCCAAATATTTTAACTAAAGAGGATTGGACCTTTCCTTTGATCTGTCATAATTTCACTTCAACACGAAAAAAGCGAGAGATATGATCAAATTAAATAATTAAAAATATATAGATACCTAATAAATTACATGACAACGAAATATTTCCAAAATGAAATTTTTCCCAATCTTTTTATAAAGTATGCAACCTCGTTGCACGAAAGCCGCTTCTCTTGTTTTTTTTTTTTATATAAAGGAATTCCGTATACTGCCTCTACAGTTGGAATAAATATTTGTTAAAATGAATGAATTTTTCATCAAATTATTTATGTTTATGTAATATATAATTTAATTTGTATATCTTAAGATTATAAAGTTCATATTAAGAGGTTTATAACATTTATAATAAATTATACGTTTATTGTTCACCCTTTTTAATGACCCCAAGATGAGGCTTTTTACAGTATTTAAAAAAAAAGTGTGACATTAGTACAAGAAGTTCTTACAATGCATGTTATGAGTATGAGATTTGTATTGTATCTACTGGACACTTTTTTATGGTTTGAAATGTTATTATTATATTTAATTTTGTTTCTTAATAATCGGATTCTATTTAAAAAAAATGTGTTTGTTTTGTAAACAGGTAGGTATATGTGGTTTTATTCTTACGTTACATTTAAATTATGTTCTCGCTGCTGAGGTGAAAAATTGTATGTGTTTTTGTAAGTTTTTTTGCATCTCGTGTATTTGTATCCCTTGTTGCTCTCAGGATTCTAACCTAGAATCACTCGCTAACGCTCGTGATTCAATTATAGAATCCTTCGCTTACTCTGGATTCAAAATCAACACTCGCAACAAAAAACAACTTTGCTCTCTTGTTGCACAAATAACTATTATGAGGTTAACAAATGGTTGGAAATAAATCATCATAAAGTAAATTTAGAGAAAACGAAATGCATAGAATTTTTTTCTCCACGCGACAAATAATCTCAGATTAAAATAGAATATAAGGGTTTTACACTTGATAATGTAGATACGCTAAAGTTCTTGGGCATTATGATCGATTCCCATACTTATTGGCTTAAATATTCAGATTATATAATGACAAAATTGAGTAGATTTGCTTATGCTTTGAAGCGGTTAAGGGATGTTTCATGCGAAAAGACTGCCCTTCTGGCTTTCCACTCTTATGTCATGTCAAACCTGCGGTATGGGGTTATTCTATGGGGTAATGTTGGTAACAAGGACGAAATATTGAGGCTACAAAAAAGATGCCTACGTGCTGTATACGGTCTAAAAAGAACTGAGACATGTCGACCATTATTTCGAGACAACAAAATACTAACGTTCCCTGCCATATACATATATCTATGAACATACCTCAACATCTAATAAATATCTCGTAATGTCAATGTAGACATACTAACATAGTTCTTAAGTTTCTATTGTTACTAACATGCTATGGACCAAATTAGTGGTTTGTTAATAGAAACATTTTATTTTTATTTTGCCTTTTTGTAAAGAATTATATAAACAAATTTACAGTAAGAAATCCATAATAAATTATAATATAAATAAATTAGATTAAATATTGAATTTTGTGATAAGTACAGCAAAAATCCATGTAATATAAAGTAGTGATCATTTAACTGGTAAAGATGACATTTGAATTAACTTGACAGTAATTATTATTGGATTTCACATTAATTTTGATACTATTTTTTAATTCAGACTTATTAGTGATTAAACTATTATTACTCGTACGTAATTCATTAAATTGCGGAGTTGCATGTTGTTATTATTTGGTACATACATTTTAATACTTTTTGTTATTTTTATTCTGAACTATTATTAATCGAAATGTTATTATTATTGTATTAACTTATTAAATTAATATTGTACGCCTCTCCGAAGTACGACATGATGTACTTACTGTGAACTAAATTTATAATTATCATCTACCTATATCAAACTCATGAACATGCAATAAATGTAGGTATTGAATTGAAATGAATTGAACATCCTAAATTGTATCAGAGTAAATTATAATTGTCCGTAATTTTCTCAAAATGTCGTGAATGAGTAACATATAATCACATGTGCCACCGAGCTACATCGATTGTTAGCCCCCGGCAATCCCTACTACTTACTAACCCAACTTTACTGAGGGTGGCTGGCGAATATGGAGCACAAGTTTTGACGAGCAACATTACGCAGATTTTGAGAACACAGCGAACATGCTCAAGGCGTAACATGCTCGATACGAATGTACATTTCACCTCGTAACGTTGGTCAGTACCCAGCTTTATATTATACCTAGTTAGGTACTTACATCATATTTGTGTAACTTAGAAGTCAGCGTACAAAAATGGCTATATCTATCCTCGTGCCTACATCCTTCCTTTGGAAAGGACATAAAATGTAATTATAATTGGACACTGACGGCCTTTGTAAAGTACATAGTGAAAAACTAGTAGGAGAAGCCGGAGATTTTTTCCTCTATTTTTCCTGGACATCATAAGTTCTAAGCAATATAATTTTTAAAGTTTCAAAAAATTATTCCAAAAAGTACCTTTGGTAGGCAGGAGGCTATATCCAATACCTTTAAACAAGCATTTCTTGTATATATCCTCCTAAGTCATCGCGTACTTTATAAAGGACTAATTAACACTAAGAATAACGGCCGAATGTACTTTATAAATTCAATGTTCATTGAATAAAGAATTCTAAGAATTTTGAAATAATATCCAAAATAACAAAGCAGGTCAACCACGTCTAGGTCTCAAACGCTAAGTTTGTTAAAAAATGACAGGACTCAGGAGGATAATATATATATACTAGATGAAAACCCGGCTTCGCTCGGGTAAAATGTAGACTCATAATAATATGTTTGAAAACAATTTTTGCCAGTAAAGACTGTCGTACTTATCGAAAAATCTGACGTATATTCCCAGCCTTAATTATTATCACAAACACTTGCTCAAAATGTGTTGCTCTATTTGTCGATCCTTGTTTTTTGGATTGCTCCTCTACCACTCAAAGGTTGACTGGCAGAGATCCCTGCAGGGATTAAGTACTTAACACAACTTTTATTTATGTAATTTTGTACAATAAAGAGTATAAAGAAAACAAACAAACAAACACTTTAACGGCTAACCTACGTAGTAATTTCACCAGTAGATATTCTCCTAAATCTTATTGCCCAAATAACTATGATGTCTCTGTCATAATCAAAGAAATTGACTAAAGGGCTATACGGTACGATTCGTCTGTATCGATCTGATGAAAATCGACGATCTAGGACAAGAGGTCCAATGGGAAGAAATGCAAAAATAATACATGAGACAGTGACACTCGATGACTTGATACATCTCGCATCGCCATTATATACGGTAATTATCTACTCGATAAGTCGAATTGTTTCATGCTATACAAGTTGTGACTTTTGACTAATTTTTTGTTTTGGTGAATTTCGTTTCTACCGTAAGGTTAAAATTATAATATAGATATATATTTTCAGGGATCTCGGAAACGGCTCCAACGATTTCGATAAATTTGCTATGTAGGGGTTTTGGGGGTGATAAATCGATCTAACTAGGTCTTATCGATGGGAAAACGCTTATTAACGAGTTTTAGCCCGAGCAAAGCTCGGTCGCCCAGGTACTGATTATCATACACGAAAGTAGAAATCCAGCTGTAGGATTCTACATCTCTGGGATTGTTTAAGTAGGTACCTACACTACATTACTTAAATAGTTGGTTTTCCCAAGAAATTGCTCCGCTACTGCGTAGGTATTGAAGTTAAATGACACAAAATATCTAATTGAACTTCATTGACATCAAGGCGGTTTTCCCTTATAAATTACTAGTTTCTAAAACTATAAAACAAGCTACCAATTTTCCTTCTTTACTTATTTTATAACTTGAGATCATTGAAACATTATTTTGCCACAAGGATTATTTTTGAACTTTAAACATCGTATGAATCCCATCATATATCATCAATCAGCAATATCCTCAAAAGCTAGTCAAAATATATAAATGCAGTAAGATAAGACAGAATGCGTGAGTAACGTGCCTGACACCTGACCCGCTGGGTCGGGCGGGAAGCACCGTTTACTTTGTGGTGTAGGAGTCAGCTTTCACACAATTTACACAAACAAGCTAAGCAGACGCAGACTGCAACCGCGTCCTTGCCCATACTTTCATCTCTACAAGCTCTACTGTTCTACGAGAAATGTACTTATTTGATTTGATATTTTACATCTCATGGACTAGGTAGGGGATGGTAGTACAGTACGAAGTGATCCCCTGTAAAATGCATATTTTCCAAGGTAAACCAAAAATAAAAGCAATTACTACTAGTTTATCTATATAACTTTCCTGATACCTACTCAAAGCCAGAAATTAATTGAAGTTTCATTAAAATATCTCTTTATTAAAAAAACCTTACAAAGTAAAAAACACCCCTATAAGATGATCTTGATCTCCCAAGTAGAGGTAAGATGATTCCTATGATTATACTACACCAACAGCTATTTTATTTTTTTCACTTCTTATGCTCTTCAAATGTTACTTTAGTATCTGCATATCGGGACTAAAACTCCTTGTCAATCTATAGGGATTAAAGTTTTTTTTTAATTTACCAAGGAAACCCCTAAACAGCCAATAACCGAGGATTGCCTCCATTTTCAGTGATTGTCTATAGACAATTTTATTTTATTGTCTATAGGTAGAAATAATCTTAAAATGGCAACTGTACATAAATATTTAAAAAACACGATTTAATTTCGTAAAACACATAATTATTACGAATATGAATCTACTACTTATTCAATTATATTAAGGATGAATTCATTTTATTGTGCATAGTACAATTAATTTTAAAACAATTTTCAAGTTTGAATCTGTTGGCTAAATATGCAAGCATTTAAAATGACACTACAAACAAAAATAAAAGAAAAGAAAAAACCGCGGATTGTTTTTTTTGCTATTTGAATTTTAAACAGATGTCCATTAGTCGTATTAATCGTACGTTTTAAAAAAGTAATATTGTAATTTTGAGCACAACGTTTTTTTTCCTTGCATTCAATATGTAAAGTAGTGTTTAACGCGAGACTAAACAACCATAATGACACTCGAACTCAAAACATCTCGTGTCATTATGGTTTGTTTTAGTTCCTCATTGAACAACCTACTATTATTTTGGCCCTTCGTTTCAATGACATTTAATTTAATGAATATTTTTTTTTGATGAATGTTTTTTTTTGTACAATAAAGAGTTTACACATTACATTATGATGGGCACTGAAAATTCTTTACTTGCTATTTTAAATTCCATGCTATTTTTCACAGCATCAAGAGCGGCTGTCATTGATTCCTGCGACTACGAGTACTCATCTCGAGTGGATTTCCTTTTGTAATTACGCGGCATCACGATAGTCTAACAAAAAGTAAAAAAAAAAATGTTGTATAAACTCCGAATTATTGATATAATTAATGACAATTTAAATAATTAACTTTATAACGTCAAGCTTTTAAAAAAAAACACAGTTGGCCATCTCTCCCGAAGTGCCCGGGTGTGATGGCCATAGCAGTAGGGTTACGATGGCCATATCGCAATTCTAGGTTTAGCGTAGTTTTTGGTCTATATTTTAATATTTTTTTTTATTAGGAACACGTGTCGCCAAACCCAGTATAATTTTCATGTGTCCAAATCTGGCACACTGCATTGAAGTCAGTCTTCGACGAGAACAGTTTTTAATTATTTTTTTTTGCTATACCTACCCATAATGTATGATGTCATTGTCGTTTACCTGCCGTTCCTTATTTTTGACTGGTAATATAATTTTCTTCCAACTATGCCTTAATTTCATCATAACCGCACTAAATACCCAGCACAAAGCGGGACTTTTCTGCTCTAGAGCAGAAAATATGTATAAAAATCCTGTATTGCATTGTTTTAGATTTTTTTTAATTGCACCACCAAAGAGGTAAAATTAGCCTGCATAGTGTAAAATAAGTCTAGTGTTAGATTGGTCAACCTGACGGTCTTATAAATTTGACAGATTGCGTACAAAAAATTGTTGCTACCAATCATATCAAAAATAGTAATAGCCGTATTTAAAAAAAAACTGTATTTGGTTGGCCAACCTGGCGCCCATCCGAAATTTGACAGATCGCGGGTATTATTTAACATTTTTTTTAAATTAAACATAGGTCGCGCTGTCATCGTTCATCCACTATTACCTCTCATATTTCGTTTTATAGATTTTTTTTACCGTACAACGGCAAAACCTACTAGACACTGGCAAAATTGTCCTACAATGGACAGAGCCATATTTTTCTAAAAAACTAACCAAATTAAACATAAGCTCAAAATCATGCCTGTCTTAGGTCAACCGTATACAATTTTTATTTTTTCTCGTTAAAATCTAAGTATCGCTCACGACGCGGAGCTATGTACCTGCCTATTACCAGTGAAATTGACTTAATGACATTAATTGGTTTCGGCACAATCGCAAAGATCATCTTACCCCAAGGAATCATAAACTTATTACTTTCCCCTACACGTAGGTACAATCAATTGTAAAAATATGAACTTATTCAAAGTTTCAAAAATAAGTACCACAGACTCTTATTCCGATGCAATAAGACCGTAGTAACATATTTTTGAGTGGTTCGAATAGATACTTATTTTTGCACTTGACTGTACCTAAGCATTCGATGTTTCTGTGAATTAATATCGGTCGCCAAATATCTCCCTATCTACATTCTTAGTAGTACATTAACATTAGGCACATTGTTTTATTTTGCTAAAATAGTCATGACTGTATTGGCTGTAGGTACATATGTAGTATTTACCTAGGTATGAATGAGTATTTGTAGTGTATTGCACTAGAACTGCATCACGGTGAGCAGAAATAATTTATATTATTATACCTAATTAGTTTATGCAATCAGTCCACTAACTTTGTGATACCTGTTTTTTTTTCTTTTTGATCAACGGACTTGTAATCCTTGATTGCTACTGATTTTGTTAAGTAAATAGCAAAGCCGGTTTGAACCGGGCTTAACAAGCGCTTAGCATATTTATTAATTACCTAACTAAATAAACGCCAAGCATTTTGAGAAACTTGCTAATATTATTTACTACCATAATTATTTCATTTAAGTTTTTCCATCGTAAACTATGTGGAAGTTGAAGTAAGTATTTGGGTAATCCTATACTTTTAAATGATAAATAATTGTTTGTACTCGTATGATTATTCAATCTAGAAGTAATTCTGGTCAGAACCCGTGATCGGCTGCTACAGCCAAGTTAATCAATACTAGTTGGTGTGTTACTTATAAATTAACTTTCCATTCGTGCCAAGGACCGTGTTAGTAGCGAGTGTTGCGCGCAGGCTGCGCCGTCGCAACGCGCAGTCGCAGCCGCCGCGGGCGCGCCCGGGATGCATAGGTAGGTAGAGAATGCGTTTGCGCCGCGCCGCGCCCGCGCGGCAGACCGGTCGACGCGCATGTCGACCGGTCTCTCGTGGAAAATTTTCACGCTTTCCTCGTCTTGCTCTCTTGTGAGCAATACCCGATCGTGGAAAATAAATATAGATTTATACACGGCGACGAATTAATAGAATCCTCTTAGAATAGGAGGTCCTTGACCGTAGTTGGTCCAAAATATCGGCACATGCACTCTATTGTTAAGGTACCTATAGAGTTCATTGTAGGTATCGATATTTTTGATCACCTTGGCTGCTCCGAAATATCTGATGGCGACCGTACTATGAGAATACATATTTAAAAACATATTAAACATCCAAGACCCGAGAACAAACATTCGTATTACGTATTCATAAAAATATCTGCCCCGGCCAGGGACCGAACCCGGGACCTTAAGCTTCGTAGTCAGGTTCTCTAGAACCACTTAGCCATCTGGTCGTCCAACAACTTTACACATAACATTGACCTGTTTTTCTGATGTGTACAGGTTTCTTTACAACGTTTCTCTTCACCAAAAAGCATTAAAATTTTATTTCTTTCCTTTGAAATTTCTTTCCTTGAATTAAAATGTGTTTTGCACAGAACGTTTTATTTATATGATTAGGTACAAATATGTTTTGCTCAGTTAACTCTATTCTATCGTTAATTTGCAAAGCGGCAACAATTGCCGTACAGTTCAAACACTGCCATTACTACAAACGACGACTGAAACTCGTATTTATCTATGCCAGCTGCAAACTGGTATGTAAATACTCGTATAAGTATATACATTTACTGATCATTAGAATTACGCTCAAATATGTCAGTGAGCAATGTTTTAAACAAATCGTTGGCAAATCTGGGATGCCAGATTTAGCATCGCTAAGAAATCATCTAAACTCGAATAGGCAAATATCTAGGGGAAGCGTGCCAAGCGACGGGCTGGCGTCAGCGTTGGCGTCGGCGCGAGCGCAGCCGTCCTTCGCCCCGCGCAGACAGGCGCCCAACAAACAACAAACACTAAACACGAATGCGATCTAATTACTTTGGTTTTCTCTTTTTTTCTTTATTGTGGAATAGTTCTGTTATACAGTGTGTTTTCCTGTACATAAACTTTAAAGGTAGTTAGTAAAAGCTCTAATAAACATAGTTCCAAATGGTTTAAAAATGACGACTTATTTTTCCCTTATGAAATAAATTAGCACGCAATGAGTATCACTATACGATCATTATTTTGTTTTTATTGGAAACAAGCTGGTGCCCGCGTTATAAGAACCTTCTCCTGACAATAGCAAACACAACAAAAAAACAATTAGCGAGCCTTTCACGCGTGATGCCGTGACCAAGGGAAATAGGGATTCATTTTTATTTATAAAAAAGCGGCCAAGTGCGAGTCGGACTCACCCATGAAGGGTTCCGTAGCAGCAAGTAACATAATATAAAAGTTGAGGCACCGACCGACTTCAGACTGGTAGAAAAATATTTTTCACACCTCTCCTTCAGAAAAGTAACTTTTCCTCCCTGACGAGAGGGAGCAAAGTGTAACTTTTCTGTTCGGCTTTTCTAATTATTTTATTGCAAATGCCATTTTTTGAAGTCGATAATTGTAAAGCCACGCCATTTTCTATGCTGGTTGCTCTTTTATAATATTTAGAATTTGTTTTTTTCAAGTTTCTTAATGCTCGGTGTGAAAAGTTGTATGAGCCACTCGGGAGCAAAATTATTTTCATCTTGGGCGTTAACACTTGAATCCCTCATTACGCTCAGGATTCTACTTTAGAATCCCTCGCTACGCTCAGGATTCTATTGTAGAATCCTTCGCTACATTCTGGATTCAATGTACGCCCTCGCCGTAAATACACCATTTTGCTCCCTTGTGGCACAAATAACTATTATGGTTTTTTGTAGTCGGATCAATTTATTGTTATAAATTACTTTTTTCACGCTTTTTAGTGTACATAATCTAAGATACAATAGTTTAATATCAACTGCTGGTCACCTTTTACGAAAGATTGCTTTTTCCGATGCAGAGATGTTCATTATTGAGAAGTCCTGGTGCTTCCCCACCCGTTTTATTTACCATATGCATTACGAGGAGCATAAATCGCTTAGCAACTGTGTCAAAGTAATTAAAATTCAAACCGTGAAATACTTGTTATTGAGTAGTAACTCCGATGGTCAACTGTGGTCTTCTTCATCAGTTCCACTTCACCAAATGGTAGATTTTCAGAAGCAAATGCACGTTACTACCTACTAAACATGTCGAAATTACCATACAATAATTGAAGAGTTCCCTCGATTTCCTTAGGATCCAATCATCAGTCCTGATTTGGTGCTTATGGGACTTAATTGAAGACATTCACACAACAAACATAAAAAACATCCGAATTGATAACCTCCTCCTTTTTTTGGAGTCGGTTAAAAAAGTAAGAGGTTGCAGTAGGTATCGTTTTATCAATGTTTACGGCCAATCGTAAAATCCATCAGATCACGAAATTCCTAGGCCTATAGTGAAATGGCGCCATTGAATTGGCTAAGGAACATCCGCCATATCGGTCAAAACTCACCGTTTAACGAATTGCCTAGTGACGTTTAGGCAGATCATGAAATTCCTAGGCATATCATGAAACGCCGCCATATCGGTTCTCGGCTCGTGCGTTGTGGTCACAATTCATACTCGTACCTACTGTTGCATGTTTTTCTCGCTTCGCTCGTCGTACCAATTTTTTTCTTTTTTTCGGCATATCACGATGTGCCCGGTATAGAGAAGCACATCGTGATATGCCTGGCCAACTTTTGGGCATATCATGAAATGGCGTCATTTCACGATATGCTTATACGATCGGCCGCCGACATCAACATTACGATACAATGCTGTTATGGGGAATAGACAATAATTATAGATTTCCAGAATCTTGTTATGTATGTATGTTCTGTTTGTGATTGATTAGATTACTTAAGTAAATCACAGATAACAAAAACTACTTAACTTATATAAATGAAATCTGGAATATAGGTATCTTTTCATAGCCGCTACGTAGTTTGAGTATTAAAATAACAAAAATAATAGTATTTTATGCAACAGTTGTATAAAAAATATTAATACATATTATACCTATCTCTTCATAGCACTAAAAGTAACGTCAGGTTACTTTTTTGTTTGTATAAAAAATACACGCTGAAGGTATTAGTATAAGCGATCATTACCAGTTAAATCTTGATATTGTTCCTAAGTTGTATAGTTGTAATTCACTTGTTGTAAGTGCCTGTCTGTTTTCATTTTATATCCGCATTGAACTTTCTTGTGTAGGTAACATAATTCTATGACTTACGATTGATCAAGAGATTCGTGGAAGTCTCCTATGGCTTTATTTACTTCAAGCAAAAAGTAGGTACCTATTGCTGACCAAGGTTATTTTTTGAGTAAGTATTGGAATGTCTACTGCGACATGTCCGCATCTCTCGCCATTACAATGTTGAAATAGACTTTTTGCCGTGTTTGCGTAACTATGATTAACATCGGCGCCAAACCAACATAAGCAGTGGCCAAGTTCTGTACCTATTCAATCGGTATTTTTCAGTGTTGTACCTACCTATACAAACTGTTGTTGTTATAAGTTCTCATTAGCATTTTACTCATAAATACGACAAACTGATAAGAAAACTCAGACATAATAGAGGCGTTTTTAGGTATACAGTACAACATTGAAAAAACACAAATTGAATACACATATTGAAGATTTTTGATAGGAAGTACCGCCTGGAAATTTTTGATATTTAGCCTAGTAGGCCAATGTATGGTTCATTCTGAGAAAAAAGTTTAGAGATGTCCCTACTTCACAAACACATAAAAAATATGTCTTCATTTTTCAATTAAGTCTTTTATTTACTTATCATATACACCGTGTTTTTTACATCCGTTAACTTCGGCAGACGACTTAGTTCATTGATATGAATTACCTGATAATTAACTTTTTCGCGAAATCGAAAAAAAAAAATCTTTCCAAAATTTTTTTTTCTTGCGTATAATTAATAGCTTCACGTTAATTGTTAATTGTTAAATTGTAAAATAAACAAACTTGACTAGTGACATTGACGTGACACAAGAGAGGCATATATAACTCTTTTTTCCTAAATATGTGTGAATTAAACATGGATTAGTTATGGATTTTGAAAAGAAAAACATAAATTAAGGACCTTTTACGCTGTTTTACTGCCAATCGTTTCCTCGCCGGGCGGTGAGACAACTGCCTAAGAGGTAAAGGTACTCACAGTAAAGAAACCCGACTATGGCCTTTTAAGCAACTAGGTATATATATGTGGGTCAATATTCATACGCGAGATTTGAAAACATTTTCGTTTTATTTATTTACTTAAGTGTACTGAAAACTGGTACATAGAGTAGAATAGGTACTATGCAATAGAATTATTTAACATAGAATTTAGATTATTCATGCATGATATTTTAAGCTGCAGGTTTAATCGAAGTGTGTAAAAGACATTGAGTTAGAAATAGATATTTTAAGACCATATTATGCATCTATAAATGGTTAATAGCGTTAGCAAAATGTCATTTGAAATTTAAATTCTTACCTGCCTTAATAAATATTTTAAAACTAACAGATCACGACCACCACCACCACCTGCTTAATTTATCCTTTGCGATATTTTGAAAAGTACCAAAACATACTTAACACATATTGTATTTTTAAAAATTTTTCGTTTGCCTTCATCCCGTTGTGCAAATCACAAGCGAGAGGTCCTGAGAGTTCGGTCCACAAGGTAGGTGTGCCCTGGTCAAAACCAGTCGCTGCTGGAAAATTGTTTTCGTAATTTCGGACCAGTCAAAGTAGGTGGTGGCAATTACGGCGATATGGCGGGTACGCAACGCTGGGCGCACGCGGCGCAGCACCTCCATCGATAATAATAAATAAGTTTATATAAGGCACGGAAAGGTAATGGATTCGTGCTGCGGGCAATTCCCGGTCAACATTTTCAAGTCCTTAAACAAAAATTCAGAACACTTTTGCAGGATAACATAAACATTTCAGCAAAAGAAAAATGTTTTTTTTTTTATATGGCTCTGTCCATTGGAGGACAATTTTGCCAGTGTCTAGTAGATTTTGCCGTTATAGGGTGAACAAATATAGAAAACTATATATGAGAGGTAATGGTAGATGAACAATGAACGCGCGAATTCCAAAAAAAATGAGAAAGTATAGAAATTTGTCACACGTGTTATACCTACCTAATTGTTTTTTACGCGAGTAGATAGATAGGTACTCGAGCACTTGCTACATGAAGGGTATTTGTTTTAAATTAATTAAGTAGTGAGTTTATAATTAATGGCTAGCTAGATTTTGTCCAGAATTATAAAAAAAAACCTATATAAATTTGCTGGGTCGCTGAAAGTCGCTATTGGCACGAAACCCGATGAGCTGAACGATTTTACATCGCTCTTCGCGAGTTTTGTATTTAGTAGCATTTACATTACAACCCGTTAAGCCAAAACTAATCGTTATTTATTACCTACTTGTACTCAGGCACTAAGTACCTTTATGATGACATTCCTACTTAAGAGAAGTCTCTTCGTTCCGTTCTCCATACAAACGTAGTCCCGGTCTCATTTGAAAACTAGGCAACAAAAATGGATGAAATTTTGTAAGTATGGACTATAGTAAATTATCTATGCCTGTGGTTTTTCAGATTTTCATATAAATGTGTAATATCAGAATTACAGGAGCTCAAAAGTCGACAAAAAAAAGATATCAACTCTGCACGAGAATTACAGACTAATAAAGCATTTTTTACAAAAATGGGAAAAACCACAGGTATAGAAAATATAATGAATATCTTGATTGTAAAATATCATTGATTTCTGTGCTATACTTTTCGTATAATATGAGGACAACGAAATCCAAAATTCAACCACCCAAACCATGAAAAGCCTACAGCTATCTCGATATAAATTACGAACGTCGTTGCGGAAGGCATGGGGGGGACGGCTACGAGCGCTTATGTCACGAGCGATAAAGACAGCAATATCCCAAACGAATAGGTACCTAACGCGGCCGCGCGGCCGGCAGCGAAACTTCTCTTAATATTACAAATCAATGTGAAAGTAACTCTGTCTGTCTGATCGTCTGTTACTTTTTCACGCTTCAATCGCTGAACCAATTTAGACGAAATTCGGTATGGAGATAGTTGGAGTCCCGAGGAAGGAAATAGGCTACTTTTTATCCCGGTAAAGACATAATACCTACCCGAGTACCTACTTACCGGAGTCGCGGGCAACAGCTAGTTCTCAATATTATTATTAAAACCAACTTACCAACATGTATAATGTTTATGTTTTTTAATGATGAGAAACACATTTTTGCCGGAAAACTCATTTCCTGGTTTCGCTTGAATAAAGCTGTGGAAACTTTTGTTAAAAAGGTGCTTGCGTATTTAATTTTATTGCATTTTGAATAACCCCCCTACGTTCGTCAGTCAACTGAATCCAGTTATATCTGGTTCACTCGTTGATGGCCTTAAGGCGCGTCCAAGAGCCGTCAAATACCAGGTAGTTACCAGATCCCCACCGGTTGGTCGGGCGAGTACCTACTTACAGGTACACTCGATACGACTTGGCCGTCACTGCTGTCTGCGTCTGCGGGGCTACTACGAAATTCGAAAATCGAAGTATCGTTCCTTCCCTCTCACTCTCGTATTAATTAATATAACCGTCAGCGGGAGGACAAGATACGAAGTTCGAATTTTGCACTTCGTTCGTGTAGTACTTTATAGGGCCTGAGCCTGCCAATGCCGCTCACTAACCTACTAGGGCGGTACTTAAATCGGTTAGCATTTGCTGGTATTATTTAGAACGCATTTCCATTAAACATCATGCTTGTATCAAATTACGGTAAGTACATAAATAAAGTTAAACTGTCAAAGAAAAATGAAATGTACCTACTCTTCGCTTACCTACCTAGGTACTTCTTTATTGAGTTAACGAGAATCCTATTTATCTAACACTTTGAACAGGACGTGGTAATTTGCGAGTCACAACGACGCGGGTCCACGTACTTGAGCGGTTATTTTTACCTGATCAGACAACCGTTTAAAAACACGATGATGGAAAATACCTA
Organism: Choristoneura fumiferana; assembly: GCF_025370935.1. Taxonomy (NCBI): domain Eukaryota; kingdom Metazoa; phylum Arthropoda; class Insecta; order Lepidoptera; family Tortricidae; genus Choristoneura; species Choristoneura fumiferana. Next base: position 25,358,664 of record NC_133472.1, on the reverse strand, counting down.
TATAAAATATCAACTTGGTAATGCAAACAAATAGTGCTAGCGGTACGACCCGAAATTCAGCAAAATTGAAAATTGGTATTAAAAGCATGAAAATCGGGACGATTGATTTTTAGACCATACTTAAGCATCAATTTGACCCGTAGTACGAAAAAAAAACCGGCCAAGAGCGTGTCGGACACGCCCATGATAGGGTTACGTAGCCATTACGAAAAAAATAAGTAATATTTTTCTAAGGATTTCGTATCTGTGCTTTTCTGTTAATAAATTAAAATGTTTAATACGAAATCTTCCAAGTTTAGGTATATTTTATACCTTAGGCTGCTCTTTACTCTTAAACTATTACTTAATAATTCTCAATCAAACTTAGCCGTTATAGTTTTCCTAGAAAGTTTGATATACTTACTACCATCCTGAATTTTTTCAAATTTTTCCTCCGGTTTAGATTTTAGAGGGGCGGGACGACGCTCGATTTTAATCCACTTTAAAGTTGAATATTTCGCAAACAAAAAATCGTCTTAGCAAACCCCTTTGGTTTTAAAAGACCTATCCAACGATACCCCACACTATAGGGTTGAATTAGAAACAAAAATCACCCCCACTTTACGTCTAGTGGAGGTACCCTAAAATTTTTTTATTTTATTTTTTATTGTACTATTTTGTTGGCATAGTTTACATATATATCCGTGCAAAATTACAGCTTTCTAGCATTGATAGTCCCTGAGCAAAGCCGCGGACGGACAGACAGACAGGGTCAGACAGACAGACAGACATACAGACATGGCGAAAGTGTAAGGGTTCCGTTTTTGCCATTTTGGCTCCGGAACCCTAAAAAGGAGAGGAGGTATGACGTCATCTTTTTTAGTATGAGAAAAATAAAATTTTTGTTCAGAAACCTTTTGTGTGTGGTATTTAATGAAAGGACTTACCGAGCCGATTCTAATAATATATCACATCATTATATTTTGTCACTTGTTTTAAATAAAAATAAAAATCATTTTCAAAACATACCAAGTTTGGGCTCCTCCAGATATGATGCGGTTGAATCATTATTTGTAAAATTTTATAACAAAAAATTGAACCGACTACAAAAAACCATGAAAATAATAGAATAATAATAATAATAAAATAATAATAATAGAATATTATTTTCATGATTTATTGAATCAGGCGTTACTGTGCGGAGGTCCATATCAATGAACTAAAAGAATTTCCTTGCTACCCGCGACCCTACGATAGCTAAGCTTATGCAAAATACGCGCGTTCATGCAGTTTCTCCACCTCCACACTGTAAGAACACACACAAATCACACAAACCCATCTATCACCACCACCACACTACACTGACGCTTTTGAAGGACGGTTAAAAAAAATATATTAATAATTTGTGGGTAGTTTTGTTTTGTTTCATAAAACGTATGTGGGTACTTGGGGAGTTATAGTGGCAAATTAAAACGGTGGTTGTGGTTCGTTAGTCTAACAACTGGTAGCATGGTGTACGGTTGTGTCACTCTGAAGATGAGCTCTGGTTGAGTTCAAAACGCGTCAGTGTAGTGTGGTGGTGGTGATAGATGGGTTTGTGTGATTTGTGTGTGTTCTTACAGTGTGGAGATGGAGGAACTGCATGAACGCGAATATTTTGCATAAGCTTAGCTATCGTAAGGTCGCGGGTGAGCAAGGAAATTCTTTTAGTTCATTATTTTCATGGTTTTTTGTAGTCGGTTCAATTTTTTGTTATATTTTTTTTTCACGCTCATTGGTGTAAAAAATCAAAGATACAATAGTTTAATATCAACTGCTCGTCACTTTTTACGAAAGATTGCTTTTTCCGATACAGAGACGTTCATTATTGAGGAGTCCTGGTGCTTCGGATCACCCCCCGTTTTACCGTAATAATATGCGTTACGAGGAGCATAAATTGCTTAGCAACTGTGTCAAAGTAATTAAAATTCAACCCGTGAAATACTTGTTATTGACCATAGTAACTCCGATGGTCAACTCTCCATTTTTTGAAGTCAATTAAAAATATACCTAAAATGATATGTAATAGCGTCATATCCAACCCTAAGAAAGCAATTTTGAAAATATTTACATTTAGTATTTTTTTAATATTACAAAATGTGATGCAATCACAATTAGTTGAAACATGTATAAAAAGTTCAATTTTAGACACTGAGGATGATAAATACTAACGCGAGATGAGTTTTCAATCATATTTAAATATTTAATGTATGTATGTGTGGGTTACATATTGCAAGTTAAATTTGACCGACTTCCTGATTTCCGATGAAGCTGAAAATTAGCATACATGTGTACATTGGATGACAATGCAATATTATTATGAAATAAAGCTGATCAGATCATGGAGCTGGAAGGTGGCCATAGGAACTTTGTAATAAAGCAACGCAGCCCCGTCGAGTTTAGGTTCATTTAGTTGTCTTGACTAAAATGTAGTATTTTTTAAAATTGCTTTCTTGGGGTTGGATATGAGGCTATTACATATCATTTTAGGTATATTTTACAAATAATGATTTAACCGCATCATAATCTGGAGGCGCCCAAACTTGGTATGTTCTGAAAATTATTTTTGTTTTAATTTAAAAAAAAGTGGCTGAAATATGCATGATGTGATATATTTTTAGAATTGGCTTAGTAAGCCCTTTCATTAGATACCACACACGATAGCTTTCAGAACAATAAATATATTTTTTCCATACAAAATAAACGTCATAACTCCTCTCCTTTTTGCTTGTTTTTTCGTGCTACGGGTCAAATTTATTCTTATGGCCTAAAGATCAATTGTTCTGATTTTAATGCTTTTAAAACCATGTGAAGCATTTTTTGGCGTACCGCTAGCGCTAAAAACAGTAAGCAGGTAAGGTACACTGCGAATTGCGATGTGAACGAAGGCTTAGGTATAGACTTTATGCTTTATTCAGTGCCCTGAGGGCATTATCACAGAACAAGAACAACGCTCCGACTTGTTCTATGTCGCACAGCCACACTGACTATTTGCATTTTTATGACAAAATAAAGCGTTTGTACTGCAAAATTATGTCTTTTAAAAACAATGTTTTTGTTGACCCTATTTGGTGGGCTTTAAACCTTACGAGCCAGCAGGACCGAAAGTGCCTCCAGCCAGAAATATATGTTAGGTAAAATTTTGAATTCTTACTAATATTATAAATGCGAAAATAACTCTGTTTGCTGGTCTGTCTATCCGCTTAAACCGCTAAACCGACTTTTGGTATGGGTATGGACATAGTTTCAGACCCTGGAAAGGACATAGGATACTTTTATATTGGACCATCTCACAATTCGCGCGGGATAGCGATAATTGAATCGCGGGCAAAACTAGACTAAATAAGTAGGTATATTTTCAATTTCGAACGTTGACCTGACACTGCCAATACTGCCATGTGCTTGAGTAAAGTAGGTACCTCTGCGAACTAACAGAAAGCCTACTAAGTAACAATTTATTTTTTTACTAATAAAGGGTATTATAAAAACCGGTCAATTGCGTGTTGTGAGACTCGCATTGTAGGGTTCCGTCCTAATATGCGAAAAATATTCACTATTAAGTTTTAGTCGACTATTAGGTTAGGTTAGGTTAGTTAACTCTTAATGCCTACCAAGCTGTTAGTTTTCTTTTTAAATTTGTGATATACATAATACTACTATGAATATTTTTATTTATTTTTGTTATGATTTTACAGATATTTCATGCCAACGCCGTCTTGACTTGATACTTACTCGTAATTAGAACAAAAACGATTGTTATCGCAATCAATAGCAGAATAATTAGTTTATGAAAACGTACTAAATTTTTTTATGGAAAATGATTCATAGAAAATTAATGGTGAGAACAAGAACACCAATATTTATAGTTTACCTAATAGGTATTATTTACTTTGGTTTAAAACGGTGAAACTAACAAAAATAAGATGCGAGATCAATACGGTTAAGTACGTTGTAGATAGATACGACGTACCTACGTATATGAGAATTATATTCATGCTGTTGTTATGGAAAATCACGAGAAATTATACCAAACGATTAACGTAAATATAGCGTATAACATTAAAAAATCATTAGTTACGCTACTTAGTCCATGAGATGACACAGTGTTAAGCACCGAAGTTCCACCGGATAACAAATGTAAATAAATTTATGTTCTACTAGCTGTTGCCCGCGACTCCGTCCGCGTAGTATTCGTTCATCGCTATCTCGCGGGAACTATGTAGTTTTCCGGGATAAAAACCATCTTATCTTCTTCCCCGGGACTCAAACTACCTATCTGTACACCGAATTTCATCTAAATCAGATCAGTGGTTTAGACGTGAAAAAGTATCAACAGACTTACAAAATGTCGTATTTATAATATTAGTGGAATTTGCAGAATCACAGAATGTTAAAATTGCCTCAAAATTACTAAGGTTAAGGTTAACCTTCGAGGTAGGCATGTGCGAGTGCAATACCCGAATAATATAGAGTAACAAATAATTACGAAACCAGTTCTTGCGATATGACAACAGCGTTAAACGCGTTACTGTAAAAACCCGCACTGATCCCCACTCTCCCCCCTCTACATGTTGTACATGGCTGGTAAGTGCCTTGAGTATTTTATACCTACCAAGTACCTAATTTTTTTTTCTTAATTTTTCTATTTTATTAGATCATTAATGTTTAACTCGTAAAAAATAAAGTAAAATGTTTTTACTAAGTACTACTAGTACTAGATATAGGTACACCTAGAGTCATTTATGTGTAACTACGTACCTATAGGTTGAACCAAATAAATTGTGAGCGTCAAATACCTAAATGTGTTAATAAATTTATATGAAAAGGGATTTGACGTGCAAATCAAGAAGGCAGCAAAAATCATGGCCTGCGACGCCTGCACAACGGACGCAATTGTCGAAGTGTAGAGTGTAGGCATAAAAGACGACAAGGATATAATTGAGACATCTGCATACTCTTAGCCGCCGCACTTGTGCACTGACCTAGATGTGTTAAGGAACAATAGAGTCGTTACACCTATATACCTTCATATAGGTACTTAAATTATTATCCTTAATTTATACTTGCATTCATAATGCGTCCTGTTATGATGTATAAGCATCTTCAGGGATTTTTGCCTTCTAATGTCATCAAAATGTTGTTTCTATTAAAAAATATACAATGAATTTCATCGATTACGCTATATAAGTGGAAACCGCGTCTTGACAAACGTAGGGTAAGATGTCCTCCGGCCAGGTGGACTGACGAGACACAATGTTAAAGTTGTCCATATTATGTATTAGCCGTATCCATCCATTGGCAATACATCTAGTGTCTCAAATCATCGCAGGATGCTGGTTGTTACGTTTACAGACGGTCGGAAAATTGAGGCCGATGACTATTTTGCTATGTTTAGATCAAAGGGGATGTGTCGTTATACCTATTGGGCGAGTGTTCGGCGGATATACCCAACGTATTGATATACATATATTCATATAGTTAATGTATAATTTTGTATAGTAAAATCTATGGTCCTCCCTCTTAGTTTTCTGCAAAAATGTTATTTACAGCATTAGGTACCCTGTCGTTCGTTATAGCATCATTAAAAAGGTAGCTTTTATTGAAGTGTTGTGTGTGTTGTGTGTGTGACATGCAGATGCAGTCGATAGTTTCCAAGCAAATATTTTAAGCTAGTTGTAAATTCTTTACAGGGAAATAATAATAGCCTAAGTACCTATTCAGAGTAATTGTTTTATAGCCTGTGGCAAGGACGAGGAAGCGCCGCCGCATTGCAGCGTCCGCCGCATGCAGTGCACTACGAGTACTATGAGTTTCTTAGGTAATAGTGGCCAGGGTTGACTTAACACAGCACTGAACTGATGCGTCGCTTGCGGAGTCGAGTCACGTTTGCATTGCGATTGTCCTTTATACCATAAATCTATTATATTTGCTGAATACCTAATTCGCTTCGAGAAAATCAAATAGGATAAAATAAATTCTACTATTAAGAGTTGCCAGTACGCTCGCCGCTATCGCATTTACATACAAAAGTAGTTTCGTTCTAATTTACAAACAACACACTGAAACAAAATTAAACTTTGCGACTAAGTATAATGGGAGCAGCTATTTTGATGCTTATAATTAGATTTCGTTCATATTTTAAGTTTTGTATGAGAAATGGAAATTCGTTATTGTCTTTTTCCGTTACATTTTATTTTAACCAAACCTAGTTATAAACATCGTACTTAATGGCTGCTCCCATTATAGTTGCAAAGTAGCGCTTTGATCTGTAGTGCTGCTTGTAAATTAGAAGGAAACTACGTCTGCACGGGGACGCGAGCGTACTGGGGACTCTTAAGTAGTTGAATATTACGAGTAGGTAGGTAGGTACTAGGAAAATTCCTTCCTTCCTATATGATTGATCGTTTCTTATTTTGCTGAATAGGTACTTTAACACACAATTTGTAATTATTGTGGCCAGGAAATATCGAGAGCAAGCAACTGTTTCTTAGCTTTTTTAGGGTACCTTAGCCAAACCGGAACCCTTTCAGTTTGTTTCCATTCACTCGCCAGTCGGTCTGTCTGTCTGTAGATATTTATTTATTCAGGCAGGCAGGTCTCAGGCATTTTACTCTAAAAATATTATGTAGGTGTACTGTATTCAATAATATTGCATACTCTTTCAATCATAAATGGAATTTTCAATGTTGGTGTCATTTGTAAACCACTACAATATTTCAGTAGGTAGTTACCTATAAAACGAAATAAATTGGCAGCGTACCTATACCCCAAACATGACATGTAGACCCCAAACATGACATGTCGCCTATACATTGTAGGCGAGTGGGATTATTAAGCGTACGTTCAAGTGTGTATTGAACATCACTATACAGATTTTTTTTAGATAATTTTGCTTAGATTAGAACCCTTCGTTACGCGCTATTCGAAACGCATTCGGCCAGGTTTTTTAAATAACGCCGACTCGATAGTTGGCATTTAGAAGAATTGGCATAGCGTGGGTGGATAGCGGTAATATAAAGAGCACATTGTGTTCACTCATAATATGTACACTCACCAACAAAAAAAAGAATGCGGAACCAACTTATTACCCAAATCTTTACAATCAGCACACTTCGATACTTAGGTACTATACGAATACGATTAATCTGTTAGATTTTAGGTGGGTTTGGCAATGACTTTCCTGTGGCCTGTGGACAATGAAGTTTGAAGGTGTACCTACCAATATTAAGTATTAAATAAGTATCTACTTAAGGCTGCATCCACACTATATAGGTAGGTACCGTCACGGTCTTTAATTTTTGATTCATTTGAAATCCTTTGAATTTTCACATAAGTTGGCGACTTTCAATCTTAAATGGATCCCATATTAAAGATCGCGACTATAACTAGGTACATTATTCAGTCAGGTTCTAATGAAAGCAGTGCATTTGGATAGTAATTGGATTATTTGCTACTTCGTGTTGATTATGTTAGTTACCTATGAAATAAAAGTTTCTTAAATATTCTTATTTTTAAAACCGCAGAAGCAAAGCAAAGCACAGCCTATTAACAATAACTAAAAAGTAATCTACGTAACTGCGTACTTAGAAAACTAGTTTTGAATAGTTATTTAGAGGGTTTATAGTTCTTTTCGTGGTTGCAGGAAGCAGAAGAATGGGCGCGTCGGTCGAGCGGACCCATGGTCAACCCGTCCTTCGAGCCGGACGACTTCCATCCTACAAGGTAATTGAAACAATATACATCCACCTAATGGGCGCGTCGGTCGAGCGGACCCATGGCCAACCCGTCCTCCGAGCCGGACGACTTCCATCCTACAAAGTAATTAAAACAAAATACATCGACCTAATGGGCGCGTCGGTCGAGCGGACCCATGGTAAACCCGTCCTCCGAGCCGGACGACTTCCATCCTACAAGGTAATTAAAACAAAATACGTCCACCTAATGGGCGCGTCGGTCGAGCGGACCCATGGCCAACCCGTCCTCCGAGCAGGACGACTTCCATCCTACAAGGTAATTAAAACAAAATACATCGACCTAATGGGCGCGTCGGTCGAGCGGACCCATGGTAAACCCGTCCTCCGAGCCGGACGACTTCCATCCTACAAGGTAATTAAAACAAAATACGTCCACCTAATGGGCGCGTCAGTCGAGCGGACCCATGGCCAACCCGTCCTCCGAGCAGGACGACTTCCATCCCACAAGCTAATTGAAACAACTTCCATCCTACAAGGTACTTAATTGAAACAAAATACATTCCACCTAATTCTAATAGTTATTATAATGTGAATGCGAAAGTTTGTGGTATGTGTGTGTGGGTGTGTGTGTGTGTGTGTTTGTTTGTAACTCCTTCACGCCAGTATTGGGCAATATGTTTAACAGTCGGGACCAATTAATAATAATATAGCTTTATTTATTCCATATTTTGAATCATCATTGTACATTTCATTACCTACTTGTATTTTATTGTATTTTATTATATTATATTACAATTTGAATAAATAATCATTAAAAATATTATGCACATACAAATTACAGTAATAAATTGAAAAAAACATTTTGGGCACGTACCTATCTGAATACTTATCGAAAATTGAAATATCGAACATAACCTAACCTTTGAACATTAGATACATATATTAATTTTCAATATTCAGATACGTCCCCTTAATTTTTACTAAATTCAATAAATTAATATCATCCATGGATGTATAGGTATTCATTATATGGACCCCTCCGGGTAAATGCCTCCTTCAAAGAAGTCTTCCGCTATTCATGTCCAATTTTGTCCCGCTACTGCTACGAATTCGTCCTGCCATCTACAACCAGGTCTGCCGACACATTTGTACCGTATGGAACTCTCCATTTAGGAAGTCTTGAAGTCCATCTGTCATCAGTGTATCTATACATGGGCTACTATTTCTCTCAATATTCCCACGGGATTGAAATAAAATCTCGAAATCTCATCTGCCGGGTACCTATATATGGAGTCAAAAAATTTGGGACTGTTGTTTATAATGCAACGTTAATAAAGACCCGGACCTGGTAAAATCCCGAAATTTCAATTCAACTGCTGTATCTACTATTACTTACCTACAACCAGCGAGGATGTGATAGCTGAAAATGTGTAGTAAGTACATAATTTTTCCGTTATTGCGTAACTGTATTTTTCAAAATTCTAACATAATTATTTTATTTACCTGACAATAAAAGATAATAACAGTATCCTAAATGAAAATAACTAAACAAACCAAAATTTTACAAAACTAAAAATTACAAATAAAAAATACCCTGGAGATCGCCCACTTGGGGCATCGTCCCCAGGACGGAGGCCGCATTGCCCCTCTGCACCGCCAAACTTAGGCGCTGGGCAAAGAAGGTACCAGCCCTATGGCCGCCAGAGACGCTAAATATAATATAGTTTTTAATTTAGTTTGTGATATTTAGTATTATTTCAGCTTTTTGTTTTATTTTTATTGTAATAACCTTTATTGTAAAATCAACCTAATAAATAAATAAAATATAGACTACTAGTGAAATACCTACATAGAATCCGTGAGCCGTTTTTATTGCTCTTGGGTGTAGTCCATAATAATTAAGTAGCTACGAGTAGTTGGATATATGATCTATTTATTGATATTGCGTATTTCTCGTCGTGTACGCGCATTACTATTACATACAGTCTGTTTTGGAGACATTAAACCGGCCGCGGCCACCATGTACTGATGTCAATGTTTAATAACTCATTGTACTTTATTTAGCGATACAATAATTGCATAACAACTTCCAGTTAAGTTTGATCAGTATACGTGTCCTACGTTAGTGTGACGTTCGAGTACCTACATTAGGTAAATATTTTTTTTAAGAAAAAACGACCAAGTTGGTGTCAGAGGCTAGGGGCACTCGCAGTGTATGCGGTTCCGTACTGTACAGTCAAGGAATTTAATTCATGGGCCACCATGGAAGCTTTTCAAAGCTTCAAGTCATTACGACTTTCCTTATTATTTAATGCGATGTCACTATAACGTTTACTGTGAAATGGTTCCATGGTGGCCAATGAATTAAACTCCTTGACCGTACCTACTAACATGCCTCAAATATTCCATATTAAGCATTTACCGACACATTACCTTATGAACTTTATTAACCTACCTACTAAGCCGTGATAGTTTTTCTTATAAATTCGTTATATATCGTATTATTATGATTATTTCAGATTTTTCACGCCTATGCTAGGAACGCTTGAAGGGACACTTGACTCTTAGCAAAAATTAGCACGTTGAAGCTTAATATTTTGCGAACGGGTTCCTATGTAAATCGAAAAAACATATTAACAAACAATAAATGTTTATGAAAGATAAATCCAGCGATACCTAGGTAGGTACAGTCACCAGCATTAATATCTGCCACAGCGGATCGTGCAAAAATATCTGACACGTCCTTCCGGCCCTAGAAATAGAGTCGTATCAGATATTTATGCACGCTTGTTGTGTCAGATATTGGTGCTGGTGACTGTACCACACACCATAGGTTTAGACGAGAAAAAAAATGCACTTCACGTGTAAGTAGGTACGGCGTAAGTTTTTTTTTATTTTTTTTTTTCCCTTTTGTCCGATAAATACCTATCGATGCAAAATCACAGCTTCCTACCGCTAAGTCTTTAAGCTAAACCGCGCGCGGGCAGACGGACAAACGAACCGACATACTTGGCGAAACGAAACACAAACATACGAATAAATAGATTAATGGAAAATACTATTGTATGACTATGTCGTTCAGTTGTCATCTAGCGTATATATATAAGTTTGAATCTTATATAGGTACTTTAACATCCCGCGCTGTACGAAATACCAAAAACATAACATGATTCCACGCCATTAATGCTAGAATTAGTTTTGGAGCTGGTCCTTGCGGAAGGTTATGCCAGCTGTAACCGTGCAAATCAATACGTAATGCACTGTAACGGCCGGCGTCTCCTAGCAAACAAACTCCGCGAAACGAAAGTGATTCACATGGTACCTGTGCACGTACAAAATTATTTAGTACATAGGCTTAGTTACTTCCATAATAACTTTTTTTTCTTAATAGATAGTGATACTGAAGTAGTTTGTGCACTAAATCCTATTTTTAATCATGTACGTCTTGTGATTGTGCAACAAACGGATGTCACGATTTTATTATTTAAGTACTATGATATTGCCTCTTTTTGTGTTTTTCTCCACATCACTAAAATAATGACCAGGTGAGAACTCGTGCCTCATTTAGAATTGTTGGCTGAAAATAAATTTAGCAAAACAAAAAAAAACTTCACTTTAATTGCCCACTTACCTACTACATTACGTGCGGAAGGTACGTTAACGAAACAATCTCGGTTGTGAGGAATCTATGATTGATATGACTGGTGAGAATACTTTCTTCATTATTTAAATAACCTATATGTAAGCGTGTTGAAAGCAATTTTGAAGGTCGATTGTGGGTTGTGGGGGTACCAAGGCATCCTGTACCTTGGTCCCGTAGATACTAGGTAGGTAACCAATAAATTTTGATAATAACTAGAACCTATAAGCCCGACTGCACCACTATATCCTTTACGCTGGTTTAAGACGTTGGTGTGCAGTGGTAGAGTACAATGTAACAGTAACTATGTCTCACGTATAAATGATAGATTAATTTGTTTACAGCCTGTCACCGGTGAAGGATGATAAGAAAAAGCGGGGAATGGACAATGGGATCTTCCTTGTAAACATGAAGGAAAAGAATATGCAAGAAGTTGAAGAATACGAGCCCTATGACAACAGAGTAGTTGAACATCCCACGACGTAAGTATTTTTTCAAGGAAATGAAACAGGTGAAGGTTAGGTGAAACCGAATGAAATAATCTTTGTTAAGATCGAATGGTGTCAGTAGGTAGGCCACGTACAAAAACCGAGTAAATAATAATAGGTACCTAGTGCGCCGTTAACTCAAGAATGACGCGTTATGGCGAGAAGAACTAAATATGCACAATATAGTGCAACTGTTTTGTTATGGAAATCCAAGTACTTATCTTTCAAAATGAGTTGTCAATGCCTTTCTGCAATAGGTACTTCACTTCACCTTGAGTTAAAATTAAAATGAAACTCCTAAGAAAGTAGGTGAAGTAGGTGTACCAATTATAATAATGTTTTAAAGCTGGGCAAAGGCCCTTTCCCTGGATTTGTAAAGCCCAGTAATAAAGAAAGGGTTGATAGAAAGATATTTATTAAAAAGTTGCTTTAAGTAGGTACCTAGTCGTGAGATATCATTATTTACTTACTTATCTATATTAATACCTCTAAGTTAAATTCAGAGTTCTCCCTTCGTTTCACCTCTGTATTCATACGAGCGAAACATTAAACAAGTGCAGTGCAGAATGTCAGATGTGCAAAGTTTTCTATGGTGTATTTTGTCCTATCTCGTTTCTGTCTGTCCATCTGCCAAAATCTGTGTTATCCGAATCTAATGACCACGTTAGAAACTTTAGAAATCATCAAAACAAAACTGCGTCACTTTACACGACATTCGCTTTAAATCTAGCTTGGAAAGTTATAATAATAAGTAACTCCAAACAATAGTTTGGCTCCTATATTGAAACTCAAGCAAACGAGGATTCTAAAATTGAATCATGTGTCAGGTGCAAAGTGGTTCAAAGATGTCCTGAGCGTAGCCGAGTCTCAAGGCACAACATTGCTGTAGGTACAATTTTACTGCTGAGCGAAACACACATTGTTTCACTGGTTTTCAGTGATGTATTATGTGCTTGGTTTGTGGACACATTTAGTGTTTATTTTATCAAAATCGACAAAACAAAAAAAAAGGATATTGTAGGTGCAATTGCAAATGACCATAGACCTAAATATTTCATTTGAACTTCAATTTAATACTTTTCTTGACAGACAGACTGACGGTTAACGAAGTGATCCTATGACCGTTTTGTCACTCGGATGTACGTTACTATATAAATTTTGATTTAGCCGTTAAACCCAGATTAAGCCAGACTGTTCGATACATTTTAACACTATGCTGTTTTTTTTTCTCCAGCAAGGGACATACTTAATGTAGTTTACCTAATACAGTAGAACCCGCTGAAAACGTTCACGTTTAATAGGATCACGTTGAATACGATCACATTTAATACGATTTCTCGCTTAATACGCCATCTAAAATTATATCGTTCAAGTTACCAACTTATGTACCTATTCGGGTGAAAAAAATTGGACTAACCATATCGGACTAATATTAACAAGGGGACGCGATTCTGGTGACACCTCCTGTCCAGACAAGTTTTATTTTAGCCCTGACTAAGCGTAATAGGTTCGTACGGTAAACGATTTAATTCATGACCCACCATGGAATCTTTTAAAAGAAAAAGACTTTAAGGTGACCCGGGGCTACTGTAGCTGGGGGGATATTTGTATCTGAGCCGTCTGATGGCGCCCTTACGACGCGATGTTCTTCTCGGCCATTTTACCATAGTAAAAGAGGACTGCTTTTACTATGATTTTTCGTTGTGTTCGCCAGAAGACTTTCTTCGCACAACACATATGAACATGGCGAACATGGCGTCGTAAGACGCCATCAGACGGCTCTGATACTATATCCCCCCAGCTACAATAGCCCCGGGTCACCTTACGATTTTCATTGTTAATTAGTGCGTTGCCGCTATGACGTTTACCTACTGTGAAATGGTTCCATGCTGGCTAATGAATTGAAGTCCTTGACCGTACATACCTACCTACACTGAGATTTGATTTGTTTTTAGTTTTAATTGTTTCTTATCTTCATTCGTATTAGCGTTAGTTCAGTGATGTCAAAAATAATAAAAAAGCAATCACTGCAAGAATAAAGTGACCATATTAAAAGTTTACGATGAAAAATCACAAACAAAAAGCAGGTAGGTACTAGATTTTTTTTCAGGTCTAATACGATTTCCAGGTTAAGACGTTTTTAGGGTTCCGGAGCCAAAATGGCAAAAATGAAACCCTTATAATTTTTTTTTTTTATTTTTTTTATTTGACTGGATGGCAAACGAGCAAGTGGGTCTCCTGATGGTAAGAGATCACCACCGCCCATAGACACCTGCAATACCAGGGGGATTGCAGATGCGTTGCCAACCTAGAGGCCTAAGATGGGATACCTCAAGTGCCAGTAATTTCACCGGCTGTCTTACTCTCCACACCGAAACACAACAGTGCAAGCACTGCTGCTTCACGGCAGGATTAGCGAGCAAGATGGTGGTAGCGATCCGGGCGGACCTTGCACAAGGTCCTACCACCTGCAAATTTCGCCATGTCTGTCTGTCTGACTGTCCATCCGCGACTTTGCTCAGGGACTATCAATGCTAGAAAGTTGGAAGTTTGCACGGATATAATTATATGTAAACTATGCCGACAAAATGATACAATAAAAATTTAAAAAAAAATTAAGGGTAGGTACCTCCCATAGACGTAAAGTGGAAGTGATTTTTTTTCTCATCCAACCCTATGGTGCGGGGTATCGTTGGATAGGTCTTTCAAAACCATGAGGGGTTTGACGAGACGATTTTTCGATTCAGTGATTTGTTTGCGAAATATTGAACTTTTAAGTGCAGATATTCATTAAAATCGACTCCCCCCCTCAAATTCAGAATGGTATATCAAACTTTCTAGGAAAACTATAACGGCTAAGTTTGCTTGAGAATAATTAGTAGTTTAAGAGTAAATAGCAGCCTAAAGTATACTACCTAAACTACCTAAACTTGGAAGATTCCGTATAAAATACGAAATCCTTAGAAAAATATTACTTAATTTTTTCGTAATGGCTACGGAACCCTATTTTGGGCGTGTCCGACACGCTCTTGGCCGGTTTTTTTTGCTAGGTCCCCTCAAATTCGTCTTAAGCGGGTCCTACTGTAGTACAAGTCACATTAACGAAAATGCTTAACGAATAAAGATTATTTTAACACTTATGTCGAAGTTTTTACTTTTGTACGAGTCTACCTCAAGATACGTAATACGTTTGTATTCTTAAGCTACCTAGACACCACAGTAGTCAAAACTTGCTTTGTCAAACCCCGTCCTACTACAAACTGTTGAGGAAAACCTTCATTTTTCGCATCGCCTTGATTACTTAGGTACTATGTGTGGGGAATAACAAGTTAAGTAAGTTTTAGATACAAAACTGATACGAAATGGCTCGTTTGGTTTTTCTGCTCGACTTGGGTAATTTTACGGAATCCCGCTGCCTAAGTTATGGTGCCGGCAACCACGGCAACTTTCCGTAATATTAACGTGTTTTACCACAGTCCAATCATATAAGGATATATACTACCGCGATATAGAAAAACCGGCCAAGTACGTGTCGGACGACGCGCAGGGTAGGTATTAATACGCAGCAAATATCATGCCTGAGAGCCTTGGGTGCGGCCTATGCCCAGCAGTGGACGTCTTTCGGCTGACATGATGATGATGATGAAATATCATTATTACATTTTGATCGACTATTACTTGTTAACTGTAAAGCCTGCTAGGCTGTAATAGTTTTCCTTTAAATTCATTAAATGTACCTATACCTATACTACCATCTTAATTTTTTGAAGACAACGGTTTAACTTATAGAGGAGGGGGGCAGGGAGGGAGGCACTTGTCTTTAGCAAAAATTAGCACTTTTAAGACTATATTTTACAGATGAATCCTTAAATTCTACGTGTAGGGGAGCTAGTTTTTAGGGTTCCGTAGTCAAAATGGCAAAAACGGAACCCCTATAGTTTTGCCATGTCTGTCTGTCTGTCTGTCCGTCCGCGGCTTTGCTCAGGGACTATCAATGCTAGAAAGCTGTAATTTTGCACGAAAATATATGTAAACTATGCCGACAAAATGCTACAATAAAAAATTCAAAAACAATTTTGTTTAGAGTACCTCCTATACCTAGACGTAAAATGGGGGTGATTTTTTTTCTCATCCAATCTTGTAGTGTAGGATATCATTGGATAGGTCTTTTAAAACCATTAGCGGGTTGCTAAAACGATTTTTCGATTCAGTGATTTGTTTGCAAAATATTCAACTTTAAAGTCCCCCTTCCCCCCCCGCCTCTAAAATCTAAACGGGTGGGTGGAAAAATTTGAAAAAATTCAGGATGGTAGTAAGTATATCAAACTTACAAGGAAAACTATAACGGTTAAGTTTTCTTGAGAATTATTAGTAGTTTAAGAGTAAACAGCAGCCTAAATTATAAAATATACCTAAACTTGGAAGATTCCGTACAAAATACGAAATCCTTAGAAAAATATTAATTTTTTTCGTAATAGCTACGGAACCCTATTTCGGGCGTGTCTGACACGCTCTTGGCCGGTTTTTTTTTAAATGGTTTTCAATATTTTATTTTACCTCTTTATCGGCGTTGTTGTTCTCTAAGCGGGTTCTCATGTCTCATGGCGAAACTATTCGAAAGGGTTCTTTGTAGGACTTGGAACCAAAAAATGTACTAGTAGTAGTATAGGTTTTCAAAAACCTTCTCAGCGTATTATTTACGAAAATCGTTTTACGATATTTATTGCTCTAACGGGGCTCCAAAAACCTCTAAATATCCATCCCGCGGTTTAGCAATAAACAAATTCTTCGCAGACGAAGTCGCGGGCAACTGCAAGAATATGCTGCTCAGGTAGATTCTGGTCATGTTCTTGTTTATGTTATAATACCTATGCGTGGCCTGTGCGTGGCCGTCTAGAACGGAGCAGGATAAGTAAGTGGACCACATTTATGTTAAGAAGGTCAAGTCAGTTTAACTCGTTATAAGTAAACTTTATTTTAACAATCTTTAACATGGCGTGCTAGTTCATACAACCTTGGATGCATTAATCTCATTTCTAGAAATTTGCCCTTAAACTTGCTGTGTGTGTAGATCCGATAACAAAGCAATCAAGCAAATACATATACCTAGAAAAAAACCATGTTAATAAAATGAATTAGATAGTTATGTCTTCAGTTCTATTTTCATACCCAAACTAATTTTAGTGATATTGACAAATACTTAATAGTCTTATAATGATTGCTTCCCTAGGAACACGGAGACGCTCCTGCATCTTCTAAAAGGCAGTTTGGGCACAGGCATCCTGGCGATGCCACGCGCGTTCGCCAACTCGGGCTACGTGGTGGGCACCATCGGCACGATCGTCATCGGCGTGCTGTGCACATACTGCATCCACATACTGCTGGACTCTTGCTACGTGCTGTGCAAGCGGCGGAAACAGCCGTCCCTCACCTACACCGGCGCCGCGGAAGCGTCGCTCTCTGAAGGCCCCGACTGGTGCAAAGCGTGCGCGCCTTATGCCGCGTAAGTAACTACCAAATTATTGCGCGTATAATATTGTAGGCATACCTTCAGCATGACGCAGTAAAATATTTCAATAAAATTATGATCTCAGTGACTGTATAAAGTTTCCATAATAGATAAACACTGTTGTCACTGACGCCTCCTCTGAGGATTCATGAAGATTATTTTTGGATTTACTTAAGTAGGTATTAGAATAAATTCGCATTTATTGATCTAAAGAAGATAAGTAGATGTGACCAGTGTTTTAAGTGCTTAGTAATAATCCGATAAACGAATATTATGTTAACATAAGCTTAAGAAGCGTTTATGAATAAGGGAGAATAGTTCTTTGTCGAACTGTCACATTCGTAGTGTCAATAATGACTATATGTATGTACATATAGTGACACAAGTGCCGATCTTCTTGCTACTATCCGCTGAAAACACTAAGGATTACTTACATCATCTTTCATTATTTATCAATGTCCTTAACTTCTGTTTATTATTGATAAGTATTAAGTATGAAAAAATAAGGTTGTATGGAAAATTTCCTTTAGGTACGTACCTGTATGCCGATATACGTTACTTAAGATTTATTTGATCAATCCTGTGTTTATAATGAGTGAATTTATCAGTAGGTTAGTTATGAAAACAAATGTTATGTGCTCACAAAATACCTGCCTACGAGTAGGTACGTTATTAATTTTAATGCCTTCAAATCAAGCTCTTATAAATAGTAATAAATCTCTTTACTACGAGTACGAAGCATAAAAAGGTAGGTGGTCCTACTCACGCAATGTAATAAATAATACCGACCTGGGGGAACGAGCTTCGCTCGGGCTAAAACTCGGGAACACACGTTTTCCCAGAGATAAAAACCCCCACGGTACAACCGGAAATCGGTAGAACCGTTCCCGAGATGCCTGAATAAATAAATATACTTAAGTACAAAAATTGTTCGTTTAAAAGTATTAGATAGATAACCATGATCACTAGCTGCACTGGTGCTTGACTGATATAAATAGGCTTACCTAATATGTCTGAGACCAACAAAAAGAGAAAATATAATGGTACCTAAAATAGAACAAACATACCTTTATTACCAGCCAATAATACCTTGCCTAAGTATAAAGAAGTAAACTTCTGTTCACGGGCTGGTACATAATTTTCGTAATTTTGTTCATGTTCTTAATTTTCTGTTGCAGACATGTGGTGAATGCCTTCCTCCTCGTGTACCAAATAGGAACTTGCTGCGTTTACGTCGTGTTCGTGGCAGAAAACATAGAATTTGTGATGACGAAGCACTTCCACATCGAAGTGACTGTATTCCAAGTGATGTGTGCAATACTTCTTCCGCTAGTTCTTATCAACTATGTCAGAGATCTCAAGTACCTGGCGCCGTTCTCTGCTCTTGCCAATGTGGTGACGATAGTGAGCTTTGGGATAATTCTCTACTATATTTTCCGAGTGATGCCCACAATTGATTGCAAGGCTCCAGTCGGATTGCTGTCCAATTTTCCCCTATTCTTTGGCACTGTATTATTTGCGCTGGAAGCAATAGGAGTGGTGAGTTCTTTATATGTGCTGATATGCTACGAGTATATATATAAGTAAGGCTTGTTCACGTAAAAAAAAGTAGCCGCCTAAAGTTGGGCCTTCATAAGTAAATAGAGTTTTTAGTATAGTAAAATATGTAATTTCAACAAAGATAGGTATCGTATTATCTATTATAAGAAAAATATAAAATAAATCTCATTTAATTCATAAAATCAACATGCCGAGAATAAACGAGAATACTCGTCAATTAATTTTAGTGTCCTATGGTGCAGACAAGGGAATTTCCGTGCGACAACTCGCGAAAAGATATAAAATATCTAAAGACAGCGTGCGTGAAGTTATTAAAAAGTTTGGGGAGTTAAATACACTACATGATCTGCCAGGAAGAGGTGTCAAAAAAGGCTTCGTTAAACCGGAATTGGACGCGGCAATAGTTGTATCTTTTCGTCAAAATCCACCGGCGTCTTCTCCGGATGTAGCTAAAAAGTTAAAAACATCGATCGGGAACGTAAATAACGCCAAAAAAAGAAATAATTTACAGACCAGGAAAAAACAGAAAATCCCTAAAAGGAGCTACCGGTACAATCAATGGGAACAGTCAAGCAAATCGCCCTACTGTAGAATTCGCCAATAAAAATTTACATTTTATTTTTTTGAATATTCCCACCTACATACAGAATTGTCTTTCTTTATTTTAATTACTGTGAGATATACATGATTTATTTACATTTATCTATATTGCAATTTTTTTTCGTGAACAAGCCTGTTATATTGCGAACCCACAAGCCTATATAAGTTAGCCTAACATAGGTACTTTTTTTTACTAATGAGGACAATAACGAATTGTTACAGATTTTACCTCTAGAAAACGAGATGAAGACGCCAAAAGATTTTGTGGGGAAATTCGGTGTACTAAACAGAGCCATGATCACCATTATAATCCTATACGTGGGTATGGGCCTATTCGGATATCTGCAGTACGGAGAAGCTGCTGAAGGCAGTATCACATTGAACCTGCCATCTGAGACCGAATGGTAGGTGAATTCTCTTTACTAATACTGTGTTTGGTGTGAATTGAAGATATGAGTAGTTAGGTATAACATTTAACATTTTTGGTTAACAATGTTGTATTTGGCAGGCTGGCTAGCGCAGTGCAGTGCCTGCTGGCCTTCGCCATTTTCATCACGCACGGACTAGCGTGCTACGTGGCCATCGATATTCTGTGGAACGAGTACATCGGCGTCCGCCTCTCCAACAGCAAGATTCGCTTCTTCTGGGAGTACCTGCTCCGCACCGTCATTGTTCTTATTACATGTAAGTTAATAAAACCAATACATAATATAGCTGGAGACATGCAGGTTCCCAATAATGGAATGGCGAAATAGAGAAGTGTACAAAAATTCTACTAATATTCTAGTGTATGTTTCCTCCAAATTCACTAACGCACCGTCGAAAGTTCTCACAATAAGGGTCATGATGGTTTTACCTACTTGTCAGGCAATGGGATATCAACGTTTTCTGTAAAAAAGTGGGTCACCATTCAAGTGATTCGACGGCACAGTCAAGTCCAAAATTAGCTGATCTCTTTAACTCCTTGTAATTTAGAACATGTCCAACTCATATAGAATACACAGTATTGTTGTCTATTGCGACAAAGTAATGTGTTGCCTAGTTAACGCAATGCTTGTCCGTGTGCGCACAGTCGGCATCGCGGCGATGGTGCCGGAGCTGGAGGCGTTCATCGCGCTGTTCGGCGCGCTGTGCCTGTCGGCGCTGGGGCTGGCGTTCCCGGCCATCATCCAGACGTGCACGTACTGGTACTACGTGTCGCGCGCCGAGCGGCTGCGCATGCTAGCCAAGAATTCGGTGGTGGTGCTGTTCGGCGTACTGGGCCTGCTCGTCGGCACCTGGACCTCCATGCAACGCATCGTGTACACCTTCAGCAACCACTCCGCCCTCCACAACGCCACCGAGGCCATGCTCTCCTCCAACTCCACGTGTTAACGCCGCTAGTGCTTTGCCTCGACGCGTAGGTTTAATGACAGTGCCATTATTAGTAACCGTCCATGGCATGTATTGTAAACGAGTACAAATACTGCAACGTTATGAGCTTAGTACCATGAATTAAGATAGAGGGTAGATTACATTACATTTTTTTTATAGAAAGGACTTTTTTACGGGAGTCTCTGCCGCCGCAGCCGATTGACAGTATTCCCAGAGATATCATAGAATGTTACGGTGTTATAAATATTGTGTAATCTGTAAAAATTTGGACAATTCTATGCTGACTCTGTGAGAGGTTGCGTGTTAAATGAAAACTATTGAATAGTGTAGATAAATATAGTAACGTTACGATTGTTAAAGTAAATATTAATTAAGTTTAGTTGATTAGTAAAAGGTTAAAGCTTATAATCCTACGACAGTGAGAATTTATTAAAGTGAAGCATGGCATTTCGATAGAATTAGGTATTATATAAGTGCGTCAAAAACTACACACATCAAAAATGTCTAGGAATCAATCACGTAAGAAAGCTCATTCATTCGCGATTACTTCCCAGACATTTTCGAGCGGTGTACAAAAAGAAAGTGGTATTTAATACGTCTTCGAATAAAACGATCATAACATAATATATTTCTCGATTGATGTCTATAATAGGTACATTTATTTGTCACTGATCGATTTACGGTACGATTGGACATAATATATTTCTTGACCTCGCTAAAAGTGTTACCCGAAACAATAAAATACTAATGTGACCGGAGCGAAAACTCCCCTACGTACAATTTATTATATAGCTATTTGCCTACTGGATAGTACAAAAGTATAGCACAACACACTCATGTTTTCTGCCAAGGGATCCGGTCACAAAGTTATAATATTGAAATCTGTGATGTGATAGTTATAAAATATTTATTAGGATTTATTTTTTGCTGACTATTTTATTGATATTGTATGTGATGTGTTCTCACGTCAGTGATACTGTGCTCAGTGCGACATTGTAAGGTCAATAAATAAATAACAACTTTATATACAAACTGAGTTTTAATCTATGTCAAATTTATTTTCTATGTCCTGATGTTGTAAAATTATTGTCAAATCTCAATATGAACATTAATAAGAATCTTCAGTAGGTTAGGTTCCTAAGTTAGGTTATTACCCAGGTACTCATTTGAAGCAATTAGTCGTGGGGACTACAGCTGATTTTCATAATTTGAACTGGAGAACCAAAAACAATACATACATTCAATTTGTCCAACTGCAGCTCCCATTAGTTTAGTGTCCTTGATTGTGGCAATTTTATTAAAACTACTCATTAATCAAAGGAAGTTTATTAACAACATCTTGCCAATCTTAATATAACCAGAAGGATAAAGTTTTTACAACATCATCATAATTTTTTTTAAAAGAAAAGTCAAATAATAAAATCTTCTCTCAAACATTGACAGAAATGTCACATGGTAATATTAAATCTAAACAGCAAGAGGTAACCCATTCGGCAAAAGCAAAAAGTACGCATATTAAGGTTGTTAACTGCTTAAGTTATTTTTAAAACTGTAATACTGTAAATAAGAAGTTTAAAACAGCTATATCAAAATACCGGCACCAGTTTATTCAAAACTTATTAAGGTAACAATAATTTCCTACTGATGTTTGATAAAAACTTTAAAAATATAAAAAGGAATGGCAATTACTCGTTTTGAGTATTCAATCATCCATTGCCGAAGTTCCATGCCCAATAATCTATAATTGAAGGTATCGTCGAGACATACTTACTCTGATCATGCAATAATCATCGTAAAACATTCAACCCATCATAACAACTTAAAAAATTAAAAAAATAAAATAATAAAAAATGGAATCATTACGAAGTGTTACTTAACATTTATTTTTCCGCTATTCGCTAAAAATGTTTACCTTTAGAATAAAGATAAAATTCGATTCTAGCTTGTGTTAATCAGAACAGATGAAAAAAACTCAAGATTGAAAAACAATTATTGGCAAATACACTTTTACTCCCTTCAGTGTCGAAGCACAGCTTCTATTATCAAACAATTCAGCATTCAAGAAAAGTGCTGTCTCAAGAATTGACAATGGGTTTATCATTTCACTTTATTTGTATTGGTTGGTTCGAATATACCTTAAAGTAAAGAGGTAGTACAATAAAGTTATTAGTCTACATTGAGTACTTAAAACTAAAAACAGTTAATAACAGATTAAAGTATATCTGTCAGCGCTTTGGTCAAGGCTGGTTCATAATTTTATTAAATAGTAATTATTAAAGAAAACCTCTTGAGAATTACACAATGCACGATTAAGGATATCATTATTCCACTGCTTATAGAGGGAATTAAATCAAGACTGCGAACGATTCGTTCCCTGGTCACAATCTACCCATTTGATATATTGATTGACAATTAAAAAACTAATAAGTTTTAAAAACAAATTGAAACAAATTCAATAAAGAGGAGGTACTACATCACATAATTCGAAAATACTTAAAAAACAAATGACATTTTTGACACAATTGGAGAACAAACGGAGGACCTCTGTCAAAGTTGCTATGAACTGACAAATACGTACATATTTCGTTTCAGCCCTGTTTTCCTTTCTTTCCCCAAGTGTACGGCCCAATTCACACTAGAGCTTAGAAGACGGTATTTTAAGCTTGATTCGACTTACTTTCGACATCTCAACGTCTAAATTCTAAAAGCGCCGCGTTTTAAAAGCGCTATCGTGTGTATTATATGGGTAAGTATTAATTTGTTATTTAATAGTAGATTGTACAACAAGAGCATAAAACGTAACATTTTACCCGAGACGTTCATATAGCCATGGATATAAGGAGGATGGATAGATGTCGTGGGGAAAAATGGGTTTAATGCTAGAGTTTTAAACTGCTTATCACTTCGATTGCGAAGAGATGAAATAGCAGCAGTGGCAACTAATGTTCACTTACAGTTACTAGGCATCTTTTATTTTTCTTGCATTGCTATATAATTATACATTTTTAGTTTAGTTGATTTATTTTAATGGTTTTGATTTTTAGCTTTATACAAATTAAAAATTATTAAAAAAATAACCTAACCATAAAAAAAAACATTTTTAATACAAGCTTTTTTTGCTGACAGTACTTGCATTGTCATAAATATACATGAACATAGGTTTGCACTGTTGCAGTTTAACTTCCTCGCAATCAAGTGAAAAGTTCAGTGTTTAACTTGTTAATAAAACCCATTTTACCCTCGACTGAATTATCAAACCTCGCCTCCGCTCGGGATACAAACGACTCGCGTATAATGATACGGAACGTTGACAAGCTCTCGTGCGAATTAGAGCTAGATGGTGTAGGGCAGGCGCTAGGGGCTTACTTCTTGCCGGCGTCGTAGCCCGGCATGACGAAGCGCAGCGCGCGCTGCAGCGGCGCG
Organism: Choristoneura fumiferana; assembly: GCF_025370935.1. Lineage (NCBI taxonomy): Eukaryota > Metazoa > Arthropoda > Insecta > Lepidoptera > Tortricidae > Choristoneura > Choristoneura fumiferana. The sequence goes on along the minus strand of NC_133472.1, from coordinate 25,334,358 downwards.
TTGTGCGGCGGCGCGTCGGGCAGCGCCGCGCGGCAGCATGGGCACTGCGCGCCAGACGCCTTCACCGCCAGCTTCATACACGCCTGCGCAACACGACACATTGTCACCGCCGATATGGAGCCATTCATTTGTTCATTTATTAGGGGGGAGGGGGGTCGACCATGTCTTAATTTTTCTTACAAGGAGGTGGGAGGGAGTCTTGATAGTTCTTACGTAAGCTCACAAAAATACGCAGTTAAGATTTGAAAAAGCGCGGGCAATGACCGAGAAGAAGCAACACCAGGGCCCGATTGCACAACAAAGTACAAGCTAATAGTATTAGCGATTTTGTATTGAAATTCACTCAATTCTAGCTTGATTTTAGCTTGTATTTTATTATGCAATTGGGCCCTGATATTAGAGATGTTCCAGTAGGCAGATCCACTATCTGGGTGGGTTTTGAGCTGAAAATGTTATGTAGTGATTATCCAAATGATTCAAATTATTCTATCCAACATGATTGTAAACGTTCCTAAAAATTGTTACTTTAAAAATAAACATCAAAACCAACCAAACGTATATATTCCTTTTTTTAGATTCTTACGTAATAAATATTAAACAGGGGGCGGGGGGTGTCGGACGATTCTTAATTTAACTAATTTAGGGGGGGGGGGCAAAACTTAGTAAAAATCGTCTTACGTAATAAATGAATGACCCCTATTGTAAGACAACAATCACACCAGGGGCATTGTCGCTTTCTACGATTTAAAGCTTTTTATTAAAAAGTACATGATATGTTAGAAAGAATAATGTTTTGAAGGTTTACACTTTAACCAGTCTCCTCGTCACCAACTCGTCACCTGTGTAGCGACTGAAGCCTATAGACAGGGTATAATGGCTATTCTGTACGCGTTACTATTAGAAATGTATATCAATATAGCCAGGGTGTCGTTTTTCGCACGTCAGTCTAATATATTTAAAATGAACTTACCCCACAGAAGTTGTGGAGGCAGGGCGTCGTGACCGGCCCGGCCGCCACCTCCTGGCAGATGATGCACAGGAACATCTGGCTCACGTACTCCACGAACTCCTGTTAACACGCGTTCGATAAGTTAATGCCATTTTTTACCAGAGCTAAATGAAATGCATATGCAGTAGTATAATGCATTTTTAACAGTATTTTGAACCTTTTTGCCTCGTGTGTCGGCTACCAGTAGACACTCGTCCCATAGCTTAACGTTGAGTTCGTCTGCTTTGATAGCGTCTCGCTCTTCGTCCGTCAGTCCTTGGGGTTTTTCTTTAGGTTTCTGAGCATCATTTTTGGTTACTGAAATTTAATTACGTATCTCATGTAGATTAAATGTTTTTTAGGCCACATGAATATGTGATTCGTGCGTATCGTGCGTATTTATTGATAGATAGTTTTTTTTCTACATCAACAATAAAAGAGCATAATGTACCTTTGGCCGTTTTATTTGCGAATAGATTTTTCCGGCGTTTGACTGGCGGCGCGTTATCGTCGTCTTCAGAGGAAGTAGATATGTCTCGCAGTGCCCGCTTTTTCCCTCCTTTTGCTCCTTTCGAGTTTTTCTGGCCTTTTCCATTTTTTGCTTTAAGTGCTTGCTTTTCTGCCTCGGCTTCTAGGTAGCCGTCGGGGTACTAAAACATTTACAAGCATTACATACACATACATATTTTTTAAAGCGAAACTATAATTACACTGGCAAGAAATTTCAAAGCGGTTGATACCTACTATTTATGTAACAAAAGCAAGACCTCTTGGTGAAATTTTAGTGACACATATTATACTCGTATAGCGGCTTTGACTGGAATTGTACTCTTTTGACTATATGTACATAATGTCGCGGGTACACTACACTACATAAATATTTTTATAAGTCCGAATGTTTTAAAACTCCTAATATGACTATCCCGATTCTTCATAAATCAGATTTTTATAAATACGAAAATTAAAATTACCTAATGTTAAAAATTACGATTTTCAGAATTCCAAATTATAATAAAACCGAACAATAAGAAGTCCGACTTAATAATAATCCAAAATGTCAAAAATACGAATTCTGATTACTAAAATACCGATTTTCAAAATTCCGGATGTCATTACACCGATCAATAATAAATCCCGATTTATTAACTAAAGCTATGTAGGTTAGATTGGCCTAAAACAGTATTTACTGTTATTGATTTTCAGCAATGTGACACAAGGTCGACGGAGCTCCGCAACCTTTAATTCGAGATTGGAAATCAAGATTCCGATTATTAAAACCACGAAGTTTATTTTGACGAATGTCATATTTCCGAATTAGCGATGTCATTTCGGAAAATTGATAATCGGAATACTATACTTCGGGCCAATAACATTTCGTGCTTTTCATTCTTAGGAGTTTTAAAAATCGGATATTAAAAAATCGATATTTTGGAATTCGGAAAATTAAATTTCGTGTTTTTAAGTAATCGGAATTATAAGTCTTAGGAATTGTGAAAATCGGAGTTTTGAAAATCGGAATTAGCAAATTCGGAATAAAATATTTCGGAGTATTTGGGTGTTCCCTAATGTCGCCCCTGACTATGCAACGGCAAGCTTATAATCAGCTTTAGATGTTTTGCGGCTGATGAATAAAATAAAGCAGAATACTAACAACGATAGGGAACTGCTTGGCTTCGGGCTCCCAGGGCGCGGGACTGGGGTCGTCGCGGCGCAGCAAGTACTTCCACACGCGGAACCCAGACAGCCCGCGCTCCGGGTAGTACTTCACCACTTTGTAGATGCCATCGTATCTGCACACAGTTAAAGTTACATACACTCCTGCCTTAAGACTCGCAGAAAACTTTAGCTAAAAGTAATGAATTCAATGAGCTTCCTACTCCGATAGTCCGGGAACACACGTGTAAGACAGAGGCCAGTGGGACACGAATTTATAAGCAAGGAGAATCCCAAGTTTTCACTTAAACAACATACAATAGAACAACGTACAAACTAAGCTAGTTCTCATGACCACCACACCAAAGAATGGTGTTTTTCGCGCTCAACTAGCGTTGGGGGAAAGAAAGATCACGAATGTATGTCAATCGAACGACTCGAGTCATTAATATTAATATATATGAAAAATAAAACTTGTGAAGTGAGATATTAAATATGCTTTACCTGATGCCCTCCTTGGGCGCGTACTTGGGGAAGTGTTTGAGCATCTTGTAGGAGCGCACGACGCGCACGGGTCGGCCGTCGCGCCACGCCTCGCCCGCGTCGCCGCCCTCCTCAGTGATCTTCTTCACAGCGCAGTTGCGCGCCAGAGCTCTGCACACAACAACAAATAAACTCAATCCTAACCTTGCTGGATATTTCAGTACGTAATTTATCGTGATTAAGCTGGGTTTACACGAATCCAGTGTCGGCTGCCAGTGACTGGCAGTCAGTACTGTGTTATGTGTCGTTTTTTTTTGATGGGGTGACAAATAAAAAATGACCAAGTGCAGGTAGTTCGAGATACGAGTTCGGTATTATTTGGGATCAAGTGCGGGTAGTTCGAAGGACTCGCGCTGCAAGGCGGACTTTACACCCCACCCTTCAGTCTACTCGTGACCACGGCCACTGTAATGTGGTCGAAACGTTGAGGTAAATATTACTCATGTGTTTAGCGTGATAAGTCCCGTTTGTGGTATCAGTACTGTGTTGTTATTGGCCTATAGTTTTTCAAGACAAGCCAGCGCTGGCTGCCAGCACTGGCGGGAATAAAGTGCCGGTTATTTTTTTAAGTCAGTGACCATCTGGGACTAGCGCCAGCGTTACTGGCTTCGTCTAGACTCTAGACCTTGCTTTAGGTTGGACAAAAACACTGGTTCAGATCAAGGGTGACCCAATCGACATGTTGGTTTGCGTCAGTACTATAGATATAATACGTTTTTCAAAGAAGTCTATTTGAATATATCTGATGACAGTACTGGGATGACAAACGTTAAAAATACCCACGTGATAAGTACATAATTTTATATGGTATCCTTATAGTTAAAATGCTTTTTAATTTTTTTTAAATAATAATATTTGAAACAAACGAGACTACGGTTTTTTATGAGGGGGTATGACGGGGTAAACAAAATGATGTGGCTTTAATAAAATGTATTTATGAAGGAGGTAGCGCTACTCTGCCCTTTTAAAAAGAAAAAATGCGGTATCAAAAAAAAAAAAAAAACACTTGGAGATATTTATACCATCTGATGCGGAATGTCTCAAGCTACACAATGGTATATTCAAAACTTTTTTATACCGGTTTTTGCCTTAACCCTTTACCAGGCCAAGGGATATATTCCTCCCACATCTTATATTGGTTACCGTAGTCAGGTTTTAACTCCAAACCACCTACAAAATATTTTGTCAATCCCTGAAAATATTATTTTATGATCTTCATTCACAACACGCTTCTAAATTGCGTAATATATCTTTGGCAGCCGTTTAAATTCACTTGAACGCTAATTTCAGTAAACTACGGAAAAATTCGAACACTTTCCATAATTTCTATGAAACAGAAGTACATAGGTCGAACAATTTTTTGATATTTTGTAGATTTTGAGTGTTGAAAGCTAATGTAATCGTAAACATTGCTAAATATTCATGCATTATTGTGTATGACCAGAATTAGGATGTGGGTTGACTTTATCCCATGGCCTTACTAGAGTTTAACTGTGTGGGAGCTATTTTTCGCATGGTCCGGTAAATTGTCTTGTCATGTCATAAAAACTCACGTAAGTAATAAAACAGTTTTTGTGTTCAACCTAGAGCGAATTCATGTACCAAAGAGACCCAAAATCTAATCGGGCCATGGGAAGAATAGTTCCCACACAGGCAAATTCTAGCCAGGCAATGGAATAGAGTCATCCCACATCCTAGTCTACAATGGTATAGCATGATTATTTTATCATGAAAATAACAATGGTTCAATCTGGAGTTTTTCTTATTGTGTTCTATAAAAGGTAGAAGCGTGTTCAGATATTTTTGATCAAATATTTGCTCACAAGTTTGTGAACTCGACTGTACCATTTTTGCCCAAATAAACGTAGTGTTCGAATTTGTAAACAAACCACTAACATCACTGGTCAAGTGGATTTAAACGGCTGCTAAAGATATATTATTGGATTTTGAAGCGTGTCATGAATGAAGATCATAAAATAATGTTTTCAGTGATTGATATAATGTTTCGTAGGAGATTTGGAGTTAAACCTTGACTATTATAACCGATATAAGATGTGGGTGGAATATATCCCATGGCCTGATCAAGAATATAATAAGACAAAATCTAGTATGACAGTTCATTACTTAGACAGGCGATGGGATAACCGTAACCCACATTTTTATTTCTGGTTTAAAGGAAGATCTCCGACTTTCATAAATACATTTTTTACAAGGCGTTCAATACGGTTGCAACAGCATATAAAGTACGTATTAAGGCACGCTGGTTCTTCGGGGCCTGGTAAAGGGTTAAGAAGGCAATACTGACTTGTTCTCGCGCGTGAGCGTCTGGTCGCAGGACTGCTCCGCGGTGCGTTTGTTGCCGGACAGGTCGCGCCCGCCGCTGCCCGTGTACGTGAACTCTACGCCGTGGTCCACGTCGTCCTCGTACCCGCCTGTGAACACATCACACGGCGGCTCACATCGCAGCAGACAATCGCGTGTCAACGAAATAAAGAACTGTGACGAATAACAATTATATTTAATTATTTCTACCTAATGTACCTATAATCAATCATAAGCAGTCGCATCAGTTTACATTTATGTATAAGTAGTGCCACCGGAGTTGAGGTCACGCACACAAGAACATGTACCTAATGACAGCGGGATTTTGACATCCACTCATTAATCTGTCATCTCCCAGGATAACAGGATCAAAGGAATTTGGGCACAAATTTGTGCCTCTGGTAGAGGACAGGTTAATTTCATTACCACCTATATTACTACCTACTCGTATATTATACCTGGGTGACTTAGCTTTGCTCGGGCAGAAACTAAGAAATTTTACCAGAAATAAGATCAAGCTAGACCGATTATTCATCCCCAAACCCCTATAAAACCAACTTCACCTAAATTGTTAGAGCTGTTTCTGAGATCGCGAAATGAATATACAAGAATTGCTAGTTTTAAGATATAAGATTAATAGGTTTATATTAGTAGTAGGGAAAAAAATGATTCAACTTTAACAGTAAGGAGTACCTAGACGTATCTTAAGTATTACCTCTTATTATTATCAGTGCGAAAATTCGTTTCGCACATCGCATTCATTCGTTCGATTTCATCGGAGCGTTATAATACTGACGCAAGAAGGAGTAGAGATCTATAGGGGAGGCTTATGTCCTGCGGCTGATATCATGATGATGGAAAAAACGTCTTACCTGACAACACAATACTGTAGGCGCCTTCGACGTCGCGACCGTGGATGCCCGACACCGGCGGCCGGTGCACTCCTGACTCCGACAGCTGAAATTAACAAGTAGTTTATCGCAAATGATTGATGAAATATGACATCAAACATTTATGGTATAAGATTGACTTGCATACCTGTATCCTGAACCTCCAACACATGCCGACTTCAATACCGGGTATGGGTCCAAAGTGGTTTGGAGGCATTGAGCAGGTTTTAGTTTTACCTAGACAAAACAAATGACGCATTTAAAGGAGCTTATTTAGATAAGCTCTAAATCACGATTTTGACTGGCAAGAATAATCTTGCAAGTTGCATTTCATTGCGGCGTGCGATTGACCAATACAATTACGTTCGCTTTACTGCCTCACAAGAAACTTCATTGCAACTTGACCTTTATTTAAATTTTTCTTGCAGGTCTAAACTGCTTTTCAGAGTAAAACTATAAATAAAGAACTTATTCTTTGAAAATATTTAAGGATTGAAATACCGTCTCTAGCTAGAATTATTTAGACCGAAATCGCATTTAAAATTTACGATGAGCTTTTCGGTGAAAGAAAAAGTGAGGGGCACTGCAAACACCTACGGAGCAGTTCATTGGTGTGTTTAGTTCACGCACGATCCGCACTGCTTTGTGATTTTTTTGTAAATACTCTTGCTGTGGCAACTGGGGCTGGGGAGGGAATTGTCAACTCAATAACAAAAAAAATCACATCCTGTATTTTTATGGCATAAATCATAAGGTTCAAATTTGCAGCATGGTAAACAAAATACAAGCAAAAATTCCCTTTTATTTCATTTCCACATTTTTTAAAATCTTTTAAAGTAATTTTGTTTCCATTCAAAATTAAAGGGAATCGGCATAGACCAGAAGCCGAAATAATGCCGCTTATGTGCGAGTACAGACCGACGCAGGCCATGCCCCGCCCCCAGTCCCGCTTGGTCTGCGAGGCGGCGCGGCGCGCCTGCCGTGCCGCGCCGGGCGCCACCACCGCGCTGGCGTCGCGCCGGCACGCCGGGCAGTACCACTCCTCCTCCGGCAGCGCCACCAGCGGCGGCGTCAGACAGATCATGTGATAGCCCTTGTTGCACTCGTCGCATAACACTATCTGCCAATACAGACACACCAATAATGATTGAATACACGACCTATCTAAGGGCCTCTCCACATCTAACGACGCGGAATCGGCGAAAGCCTATAGAAAAAAGCTTTATGACTAGTAATAATAGCGAAAAAGACGTTGACGCGTCGGTAGGCATCGGTCCAAGCTGACCCCAGCCGAACTTACCCTTTTTAGATCTTATTGCGTGGACGTAAACCTTTTTTCTATCGGCTCTTGCCGATACCGCGTCAATAGATGTGGGGGAGACCGTAAAGGAGCGGCCACACCGCTGCTTAAAATACGGAGACGGCACAGAATCGCAGTAAAGTGCCGTAAGCGTCACGATTTTATTGCATGCTCTCCATCAAAAGTCGTGACGTTTACGGAACGTCACTGCAATTCCGCACCGTCTACGTATTTTGAGCAGCGGTGGGGAGGGCATGCGGTAAAATCGTGACGCTTACGGCGAGTCACTGCGATTCCGTACCGTCACCATGTTTTTTAGCAGCGGTGTGGTCGCTCCTTAATACGGTATTTGACGACTTCTGATTTCCGATAAAGGTGCCATAAAAGGTTATGATACTGATCTCTTTTCGGGATGTTAACCCTAATCGCGCAGTAATAACGGGATAAAAAGTTGCCTATAAATTATTCCAGAGATCCAGCTACCTACATTCCAAATTTCATCCAAATCCGTCCAGCCATTTTAGAGTTAAAACATGCACTCACGCAAGTAAACACGTACCTACTCACTAAGTGGCACATTTATAATATTAGTAGGATCTTTCCAGATTCTAGAGTCCTGCTTGACCTCAGATCGGCTAATCAGAGTGCAGCGATCGCGGTAGTGATGTAATTTTTTTTTATCTTCAAGTAAAGTATCGACGTAAGCCTTCGCATTGCAAGAAACAGAAAATTTTAATTGAGAACTAAATGTTATCATTTTAATGAGGAGATACCTGAAACTTTTTTAAATCATTATAACAATGCCATAACCTAAAGCGACCGCTTGTCATCTATCTATACATATAATAAACCTGAAGAGGGTCGAACATGGAAGATATCCGAAAAAAAGTTGGCGGGGATACTTAGAACCAATAACAGAACACGTTCCAACAGTTTTAGATTTTTTGTCTGTTTATCTGTTTGTCGTTTATTTGACCGTGCATCACGTGAGAACGGCTGAACGGATTTCAATGCAAACTTTATTGGAAATCATATTTAATACCTTCAAACCGTGCCATAAAAATATCGAGCATGCCACAGTGTTGCGTAGTCCCGTTTGGTTCGGAAATAGGGAGGACAAAAGTTTTCGAAAGACAAAACTATCTTAAAACACAGACATTCATTGCCCGTAACGCATATTTGCCATAATTAATTTCAGGTATTGCTAAATATTCACAAAATTATTCTAATTACTAGCCGTTACCCGCGACTCCATCCGCGTAGAATTCGGTTTTGACTATCCCGCGTGAACTATGCCATTTTCCGGGATAAAAACTATCCTATGTCCTTCTCCGGGACGCCAACTATACACCGAATTTCATCTAAACTGGATCAGTGGTTTATACATGATGAAGTAACAAACAAATAAACAAACAGACTTACAATCTTTCGCATTTATAATAATATAGTGGAATAAATAAACCCGCGTAGCTCACCTAAAACATTTCGGAGACCTCTCGCTACACTAGCGCCTCTAGCGGCGAATTCATAAGCGATAGCCCTCATTGGATAATTATTTAATATACTACGTAATAATAGATAAAATGAATTATTCCTAATCGTAATTAAATCGCATTCATATTCATACGTATCGCCTCCTTTAAGCACTTAATGGCTACGAAGGTGGGTACTTTAAAAAAAGCATTTTTCTCTGTGTCGTTTGCGGACTAAATGTCAAACGGTTTGGAACCAGTGTTGTTGCGACAGCGATAGTTTCAATATCGATAGTCGACCTTGAGAAATCAGTCGATAGCGCGATAGTTCTATCGAAAATATCGACGTGCTGCAATACTATCGATAGTATTGATAGTGAAAATTAGGTGATACTGTCAATACTATCGCTCCTACAGTATCGATAGTATCGTCAAGGGACGACAGTTTAGATTAGACGTTGATTTTTCGAAAATCCTACGCATACGGGCAATGCGGGATATTAAACTCATTCTTATGGAGTATTGTGTAAATATAAAACTCTAGGCAGACAAAGTCGCGGGCAAAAGCTAGTGAATCAATAAAGTTGAAGTAGTTTGAACAATGACAGAATTAATATTTTGGACGCAATATTTAATGCATTATTGCTTCTACTTAACGAGTTCGCATTGCAATTAAGGCGTGCTTAATAAATGACAAATTGTTAAATTTTAATAGATAATTATGAACCAACTAGCTTTTGCCGTATAGTATGCCTATGTCACTCTCTGGCCCATAAACTATATCCCAAAAATCACGTCGATCCGTCGCTCCGTTTCGACGTGAAAGACGGATAAACATACAAACACACAAACATACACACTTTCGCTTTTATAACATAGTATGGATTAATCTTGAAGTAAAAGTTTGTTTTTTTCTGTAATGTCCAAGTAAATCAGGTAGCATTAATTACATTTGTAAAATAGCATACTTTTTCAGGGAACTCTTTGCCGGAACATAAGAAGCAGCCGCAATCCTTGCAAGGCGCATCTTCGTCGTCGCGGCACGTCAAACAATTTAGTGGCAATGCTCCTGAAAAGTATAATAAAATTATATCATGTATGGCCATAAACAGGCGGATTTTAAGCATGCAAGCTTATCAGTGGAAAACTGTTTTAGTAAAATTTTTTTTGGTGAAAAAGATTTTTTACGTTCAGACAACTATAAAGATATCGATATGGCCAAAGTTACGAAAATAAACGAATAAACTTAATTGACTTATTGTGTATTACATATTTTTGTAACTTTGGCCGTAAACGATATCTTTGTTGACTGTACAATTAAGTTAATATTTATACCTACATCTAACAGAGATTCAATTTAAATTCAGTGCAATGTCCTTCCTTTTTTATTTTTAAGGTTCCGTAGCGAAAATGGCAAAAACGGAACCCTTGTAGTTTCGCCATGTCTGTCTGTCTGTCCGTTCGTCCGCGGCTTTGCTCCGGGACTATCAATGCTAGAAAGCTGTTATTTGCACGAATACATAAGTATAGGTCTTTTAAAACCATTAGGGGGTTGCTAAGACGATTTTTCGATTCAGTGATCTGTTTGCAAAATATTCAACTTAAAAGTGCAAGGTCCGCCCGGATTGCTACCACCATCTTGCTCGCTAATCCTGCCGTTGTGTTTCGGCGTGGAAAGTAAGACAGCCGGTGAAATTACTGGCACTAGAGGTATCCCATCTTAGATCTCTAGGTTAGCAACGCATCTGCAATACCCCTGGTGTTGCAGATGTTTATCGTTTGCCATCCAGTCTAAATATCCAATAAAAAATAAATTCGTTAAAATCGGGCTTCCCCCCCCCCCTCTTTCTAAAATCTAAACCGGTGGGTAGAAAAACTTGAAAAAATTCAGGATGGTAATAAGTATATCAAACTTACAATTTTATCTACTATCTCACTTATTAGTAGTTTAAGAGTAAATAGCAGCCTAAGGTATAAAATATACCTAAACTTGGAATATTCCGTACAAAATACGAAATCCTTAAAAAAATATTACTTAATTTTTTCGTAATGGCTACGGAACCCTATTTCGGGCGTGTCCGACACGCTCTTGGCCGGTTTTTTTATCTCTACCTTTGCACCTTTTTTTATCGATAGGGTATTATTTACTTTAACTTCAATGAGTGATAAGATAAAACATGCATGCATTGTCATTGTGTCACACTAACCTAGGTAACAATCAATAGGGGCGCTTACTTTTATCAGGTTGAGTAGCCATTGTGTTTTTCTGGTCAAGGCTTCTGTCAGCAAGTGGCACCACTTCTTCAATAGCAAAGATCTTATCCAGTACTCTGACTTTTGTATCATTTTGAGGAACAGCCTCAGGGCCAAGATATATCGTTCCAAGAAGCTCATGACTGGTCCTTAATTTCTTTATTTCTTCTATCTTGAAATCATACCTGTGATTATAATTGTAATTATAATAAAAAAGAAAAGTTGTACCTATGAGTTAAGTTAAATAAAAAAAGTATGCATCAAGATCATTTGTCTAACAAACATACTAAATCCTAAAAATGTTCTCAGTAAACATAATAAAGATAATAAAACTGGGGAGAAAATAATCTTGATAAGAGTTTTCTACAATTCCCACCAATATCCTTTCTCCAATGGGTCTTCAGTATTGTGGTTGAGCATGACTTTTTGCCCTATTTTTAGATCTTTAATTTCAAGTACTGTGCGGGCTCTGGGTCGTATTTCCTTTAATTGGCAGTAATGGTGAGTATTCTCATCACTGGAATAAAACATTTTTATTAGTAATAAAATACAGATAAGATCAGTTTCTAACATCATGCAAAGAAATACTATCATTAAGTACATATTTGTCTTACAATTAATATATATCACACTTACTCATCATCTAATTGTATTTTATACAACAGATATGTTTCATTTTTTTCATCACTTTGCATTTTTGGCTGGACCTCATTTTCAATCTGCTTTTTCTTTGGTGTTTTACTAAAATACTCAGCAATACCTCTTTTCTTTGGCTTATTTGTATTCTTACTGTTAGTTGCATCACTTGGTGGTTTATTTTCAGAGTCGCTTTCGACTTCAGTGCTTGGTTTTGTATTACTTGTCTCAGTCTTTGTCTGCATGGGAGCTTTTGGATCTCTCACTATTCTTACTATTTTTCCTTCAAACCATGCCCCTTGCTCACGGTCCCTCATGTCAATGATGTCTCCAATCGCATATAATGGACTGTCAGCATCTGTTAAAGATTGCTAGATAGTTAAAAAATATCCAATGTAACTCAATTATTGCAATGTTATCAGGTCTACATGTACACCTGCCAAAATTCAATTTAATCCAACCTATCTAGAGCAACCTATTAATGCTTAGATTTAGTTAGATTGCGTTAAAAAATAGTCACAAATGAACCCAGTAAGAGTGTGTTTTAACTACCTGTATACAAACTGTACACAATTGGTATATGGGTATCATGTATTGACATTCAAGCTTGTGTTAAATGAATGTTTTGTAGATTGTGTAAGCAAACCAAACAAAGTGTACCAATTGATTGCCTTAGAAATAATGTCATTCAAATGATAGTTCAAGAATTATGATGGGTTTTATAAATTGTTTATGGATGTTTCCAAGAGTACGGGGGTTGGGGCTGCTTTTTTTTGATCTACAGTTAAACATCTCTAAGCAGTTTAAGTTGGATTGTAGAATAAATATATGAAGCTCTTTTATATGCTCAGACTATTGGACAGAGCAAGGTGGTTATACTTTCAGACTCAAGAAGTGTGCAATGTAACCGCACCCAAATTGTTTTGCAATGGATTCCATCTCATGTTGGGGTAGCTGGTAATGAGCAGGCAGATAGATTGGCTAGCCTGGCTGTCACAGGGGGGGGATTGATTGTGATTTTAAGCCATATAGTACTGAATTAGTGCAATTGGCTAAAGAAGAATGCTTTTCTAAATGGCAGGAACTTTTCAGTGCAGCATCTTTGAAAAAGGGCATTTGGTACAATACCATACCATACAGAACAAGGTCTTTAAGGTTGCCTGGTTTGATTGTGCCATCCTTTCTAAGGACCTTCTTAGTCAGCACTATGTGTTTGATCTGGTCACATCCCACTTGCCTAATTGTTTTTTGAATATGATGAGAGTTGTACAATCACCTTTGTGTATAAGTTTTAATACAGTTGTATTAGAGACGTGATTTCAGTACAAGGGAGAGTGTAATAATATGTTATATAATATATGTTGTAACCTCAGATATATTATATCTGAGGCTCCCCATGAGGCTGACATAGTCACATTTGGTGTACTAAAGCCTCATTAAAATATCAGATAAAAGAAAAAAAACCTGCATCCCAAGTAAAATTTTTCTTCTATGAACATTAAACTTTGTCACTTGTGAAAGAGTTCAATGTCAAGAGTTTAGACGACCGGATGGCCAAGTGGTTAGAGAAGCTGACTACGAAGCTTGAGGTCCCGGGTTCAATTCCCGGCCGGGGCAGAATTTGTATGAAAAATACAAATGTTTGTTCTCAGGTCTTGGATATTTTATATGTATTTATCTATACAAGGATGTTTACCTGTTGCCTAGTATCCATAGTACAAGCTTTACTTAGTTTGGGACTAGCTCAATTGGTGTTAAGTTGGGTATTTATGGTATTTACATTTAGACAACCAGATGTCGTAGTGGTTAGAGAACCTGACTACGAAACTTGAGGTCCCGGGTTCGATTCCCGTGTCGGGGCAGATATTTGTATGAAAAATATGAATGTTTGTTCTCGGGTCTTGGGTGTTTACTATGTATTTAAGTATGTATCTATCTAAATAATTATATTTATCTGTTGCGTAGTACCCATAACACAAGCTTTGCTAAGCTTACTTTGGGACTAGGTCAATTGGTGTGAATTGTCCCGTGATATTTATTTAATTTATTAATTAATGGGCAGCAGGAGAATAAGCACAATTTAATGTGTTCACTGTGCACACATATATGCATTTTTGACCAGTACCGCTGTCATGACCATCTGAACAACATGTGGATCTAGGTTTGGCAGCCAGCATTGAATGTACTAAGCCCAAGTGGAAATCAAAACTATCCAAATATATTGTGACATGTTTACAAACCTGTATAAATTGCTTCTTTGTTGCTAGTCTCAGGCTCAGTTTTCTCGCAGGTGTCCTTACTTTTATCTGGTGTCTGAAGCTGCTGCTGAACCATAAGTTGTATAACATCATTGAGCTTGATGTTGTAGTCATGGAATGTGTAGCCATCATCCAACTAAAACATTTTAAATTAAATGTATCTTTGAATTAATTGAATAAAAAACTTATTAACACTGTTATTTAACAGAGTTATAGACCACTAATCTTCTTTTTTACTTTTCATTTTTTTTAAGGCAGTCAGGTATTTAGATTTTATAAATTTATTCTTCCTTCATGGGTCGCTTATGTAATTCTATGATCTTTAGTCATAAATATATCTAGAAAAAACATTAAAAATAGGTCTCATCTCTCTGATGACTAAATGGTGCTAAGATGTTTGAGTTATTACTAGCTAGGGTTGTCAACTAGGTATTTATTTGCCAATTTGAGCGGTTCTGGGTCAACAAGACCCCAATATGTATGCAAATATGTATGTTTTAATTACTGTAGCTCCAATCATTTGGTTGGCAGTAAAACCTGTGTAACAGATGGAAGAAGGACGGAACATTGGACAGACATGTGAGTAAAAGCCCTTGTTATTATTTATCCTATATCTATCCTTTGTTTAGACCCTTTTGGTACGGAACCCTAAAATATGAGACTAGTTATGGTAAAAACGGCTACCCTAAACTGCATGTGAAAGGACTGACCGAAATATAGCATTTCTGTATACTATACAATTTCTTCAACAGTATTATAGTTCACAATGGCAATATATAGTACAATACTATCTTTAATAGTAGGATTAGCAACCCTAGTTATTATATTACTGTCAGAATATCGGCAATGGTTTATAACCTGTAAACAAGTGTATTAGTGCAGTGTCAATGCTTGAAACTTTTGACACCGGGTATAATTATCATACTGCAAGAAAACATGTAGAAAAGCAAAAGCGTTTTCTGACGATTTCGCATAGGTATTTAACCAACAAAACAGATCACAACTTAGCAAAGTGATATCATAGAAAAATACAGCTCTGTTCAGCTTCTGATTCTTATTGTTTTAAAAGCGGAAGTAAATTACTGGCAGCGCATTATTATAGCACAGACAACAATGTTCTTATTACATTAAAAACATGCTTACCAGTTTTCCGCCGTAGAATAGCCGTTGCAACTTTGGTTCCACATTAAACTTATCTCTTATAATTCGACGAAACTGGTCAATTTTTGTCAGCTTGGACTCAACCACGACAATTGCGTCAGGTTTACCAAATAATCTCACACGTACGTGCATGATTGTACTTAATTAAAACGAAAGAAAAGAAATAATAACAATAGTATTAGACAGACGAATGGCGCGAAAATGAATGTAGCTAGCACTTTCAGTATTATGTATAAAGTACTCTGTGGCTCACTACGCTCATCCTGACTGTCACTTCTCGTCGTCCATCCAATCATCCAATCCAATGAGGGCTATCGCGTATGAATTCGCCACTAGAGGCGCTAGTGTAGCATGAGGTCTCCGAAATGTCAAATCTCATAGTTTTTGGGTGAGCTACGCGGGTTTATTTATAATTAGAATAATTTTGTGAATATTTTGCAATACTTATCTGAAATTAATTATGGCAAATATGCGTTACGGAGCAATGAATGCCTGTGTTTTGAGACAGTTTTGTCTTTCGCAAACCTTTGTCCTCCCTTTTTTCCGAACAAAACGGGGACTATGCAACACTGTAGCATGCTCGATATTTTTATGGCACGGACTTAAGGTGTATTCAATATGATTTTAATCTAAACTTTGTTTTCCCTCCCGTAATAACAGACTTTGAAAGCCATACTTAAAAACCACATGCAACAGTGCGCCATCTAGTGAGACAAAAAACGATAGCCCTCATTCATTCGTTCTCGTTCGGTTCCGTGTTCATTTTTGTTCGTCACGCCATGGTTACCTCAATTTTTTTTTTTATTTATTTAATGAAATTTCATGACCATTTCGTTACACGTAAATTTTTTTTTTCGTTACACGTCAAAAATAAAATGTATTGCCAGAGCGAAAAAGTTAACTCGAAAATGGCCGTTGTGAAAATAAACGCTAGAGTACGAGTAATAATAAGTATAACAGTGTAGCAGTGCAAAGCAAACCTCGTTCTGGCAGCCCTAAAATTTAGTCTAGCAAGCACACCAATAAAATTTCATTGAATACTACACCTAGTGCCATCAACGAAGACGCGTGATTTTGTCAAAATGATACAATGTCATTATCATAAAGAACCACGGCACGCGTCATCGTGAATGACTATCTCTACCTACATATTTTATATACTATCTGTTACCCCCGGGGTCTATATCGACTGGTCGATAATTGATATAATCTAAAAAGGCTATACTTTATTTATTTTAAAATTTGCACACTTTTTAAAATGAAACAACGGTACTATTATAAATTGTGTGGACTTCTATATTAAAAACATAATAAATAACGCTAATAAATGTATATGTAGGTATTTTTAGTCCATATGTGTTCGAAATATCGAGAAACGTGTTACAATTTGATCGTTAATTCAAACCTTAAATTAACCGGAGTATAGTCATAATGTAATGTTTGTCATAGAGTAATGTTTGACATAAACCTTTTTTTATTTGAAACTATTTATTTTTACATTTATTTTGACCATATAAAAATTTATAAAAAATGTACAGATTCAGAGGGGAAAAAATAAGACTAACAATTATTATGACAAACATTACATTATGACTTATAAAATTATGGCAGTTGAAAGGATCCCGTTACCCCCGACTTCGACTGCGAAATATTCGATTATTGGTATCCCGTGGGAACCAAGTATATAATTATGTAATTTTCCCAGATAAAAAGTATAAGCCACCGCATTTGTACCTACCTAATATACCTACTAGGAGAATATGAATAGAATGTGATTAAATTTTACAAGCCTTATTTTTAAATTGCAATGAAGGTACGGTGAAGGAAACTGAAACACGTACTAGGGTGGAACCTTTTCATATTAAATATCGCTGTGATTTCTTTGGCAAGTGCGCAAAAGGAGTTTCACATTACATTAGTTAGGTATTCATCACTATCATCATAGTACGAGTACCTACCTTTATAATGTCGCCCACTAAAAGTGAGCGTAACGCAATACCACTCAATGCTGTTACAAAATTTGCAATGTTGGTATGTAAGTAGGTAGGTAAATAATAACTTTAAGTGAATAAAAAATATCTACTATTACAAACTGAATTAGAACTGAAGAAAATCTTAATCCGGGATACGAAGCCGTGAGGGGGAGTTGTAGGTGGTAGGTACACCCGGAAGAGAGGGGGAGAGTCGATTAGTTTCAACTTCGCTCCCTAATAAACGCTCCAAAATCACCTCCAATCCAAATCACCAAAGATAAATGGACTTCATATTTTTTTCAAATTTTTGTGCTTATTATAGATAGTCAACTAATTGATTTGAAATTTGCTTTGGATGGATTTCGCAGACGAAATCGCGGGTAGCATCTAGTAATTAATAAATAGGTAGGTAGGTATTGCATAGCACAATTGCGGTTTAACTTTGAATGCAAAAAGTAACAATAGTTTAATTGATTGTAGTTCCAATTAAAATAATATTGATTGAGCAATTTTATAGTAACAAGCTATAAACTAAGAAATAGTTACTTACCAAAGATTGCGCTCGTACATCGGTTCAACGATTGGATCCTGGCTTGTTTGGAGCAGAAATGGTCGTGAAAAGCTCTTGTTTATTTTTTATTATTTTACTAACTCACGATGCTTTGTGCAAGCCACCAACTCTGGTAAGGCGTAAAAGAATGTTGTAAAATTTGTCTAAATTATTTTAATAAACTGAACTAGGATTTGCGTTTCTGATTAATGGTAGTTTTTAGCATCCAATTCTGGTGGCGCGCGCCTCGATGGACTGGATGCCAAGCAGGGTCAACTCACTGTACTCGGACGTCGGCGCCTGGAGTGGAAAATTCGTAAGACAATTCTAAATAAAATATACAAGTTATCTGACATTAAGCATCAAGTAAAGTGTATTTTTTCCCACAGCGACCAGTAATGGACGAAATAGAATCAGATGAAGCATTGCGCTTTTATCAGTTTCTTAATTACTTGGATGGTGCGAGTTTTGGAACAGGTACGTGAAGTTGAGAAAATACCAGTTAAGTATTAAATGAAAGTTAAACCGGATAACTCACGTCTTAAATCGAGTTTAGCTCAACATGTTTCAGGCTAGTTTGTAGCCTCTTCCTCTAGGAGCAACACTACTTGGAGCTAAACTCGATTTAAGACGTGAGCTATCCGGATTAACTCATTTAATATGAGTGAGTCTTACGGTAGTTTCATGTTCAAAACAGCGGTTAAGTATTGAAAATTCCTTGCCCAGAAGACTACAAACTGTTGAAACACGCTCAAGGCGCTCCAGTGCATACTCGCTAAAGAATTTTAAATCATTGAAACTTAAAAAAGTATGAATTTTAAGGGCCCATTGATGAGTTCGTGGAAGCGATGTACCGACTGGCCAGCTACATGAAGCAGCAAAATAGCAGGGAGACGCAGGCGCGAGGCATGCGGGAGCTCGAAGCAATCAACGGTGAAAAAGGTAATCTCAAACCTCAAACTTGCCTGACTTACGGTAGGCGTAGGCTGCTGCTGCTGTTCGTTCCAAGGCTTATAAATAATTTCATATTAGTCCCATTTCCCGTTTCATATCACACTGCGATGTACGGTATGTCTCTACAACCTACAATCACGAAAAAAATAGGATTAAAAGTAGGTATGTCTATTTTTTACCACTGCCTTTGCTCTAAAGAACTCTGCTGTGCTGAGAGAAAGAGCTTCTGTCTGATTGTCTGTCCGTCTGTCAAAACAGTTTACTTAGAAACGCGTGGAGATTAATAAGGTCTGCTACTCCTCGGACTCGGAGCAGTGGAAAAATCAAACTTTTAGAGTCACCGCAATCAAATCAAGCATCAAAAGATGAATTAAAACTAGTGTACTAAACTAAGTGTCCAGTGGTACTAAAAATAACTTAAAATTTGATATGAAGGTACAAGTAATAAATAAGAAAATTCAGAAAAACTCATTTTTCATTTACTGTCTGTCTATATCCGTATTTCCGTAACCATCTAAAATAACCCCAGACTGCGTAGGTACATTTTGCCTAGGAATGGGTTTCTGGTTCATGGATCCTACAATTTTTTACGGAGCGAGTCCGACTTGCACTAGTTTTCCTTTCACCACCTGCGCTATCATTAATTTACTGAAGGTAGGTATTTGTTATTCACAGGCAACAGCATTAAAACCGTCCTTGAAGTGAGCACGGTGATCATGAGGAAAAAGCGCAAATTTTTCTGCACCGGCGAGGTTAAGGAACCGATCGTCAATAACAAAATTATCTGTAAGGTTAGCCCATTTAACTTCTTAACGCATTACCTATTAAGTGTCATTATAAACCAAGGTTAAGGTTGTGTAATGTGTATTCACCGAATACCTAATGTTTCGTTGAACAAAAAATTAACCTCGTGGGGCCTGGCGTAGTATGTAACATAAAAAAAACATTTGAACTTTACTTGACTGACGTTCGGGTCAAATTGTCAAAACAGAAATTTTACGTCGGGCCTCAGAAGGCTACATAAGCTACAGATTTTCATTTCACAGCCATCTATTTCGCAGAAAACGTTTCGCACCGTAGGGCACCTTCAATGCGCCGTGCAGGGGAATGTATTGGTATTTTTAGTACTAAAGTCGACTCTATTTTACCATTTTAGTATTTGCTGCAGTTTCATCCCTATTAGTCTATCAAGACGTAGCGGGTGACCGCGTATTTGCGGTTTTTATCCCATTGGCCTTTCTCTCGCACGACGGGATCCGTGTTCTCTCAGCGGCTTTGTTCTTACCTGCCGTCTTCTGCTGCCAGCTGTCCAGGTAGATAGAGCTAGAGCTCTACCCCGTCCTCAGCCGAGTGATACACGTGAAGCGCCGCTATCTCCTGCAGCGTTAGAAATCTGGAGTTATCAGCACGGTCGAATATAACGCGCACGTTGTTCAGGTTCCTGCCAGTGGAAGCTGCGATGGATTTCCTGGACGAATACAGGTGAAAGTATATTTCGTGTGGTTCATGACATGACCTCGCTGACATTCTGCTTCATTAAGAGAGTCCTGATTAGCTATGGTGATTTTCAGGTTTTTTACGGTACGTCTCGTGACTACAAAGTTAGGGTCCTGATGGTGGCCTATTCTAACTCATTGAGATGGTCTGTGTGTTTCCCTTTATCTGTCGATCGTCTTCTTCTCGAGAGCCAG
Organism: Choristoneura fumiferana; assembly: GCF_025370935.1. Taxonomy (NCBI): domain Eukaryota; kingdom Metazoa; phylum Arthropoda; class Insecta; order Lepidoptera; family Tortricidae; genus Choristoneura; species Choristoneura fumiferana. Next base: position 25,313,714 of record NC_133472.1, on the reverse strand, counting down.
ACTAAGTATATACATATTTTTAGTTTGGTATTTACTTATACAAACATTCGATCATCATCTCATCATTTTGATGACTATAGCTAACCAAATATTAGGTTTTTAGCTAACCAAAGTTTCAGCCAACAGCGGTTCTTCCAAAACTGTGATGAAATTCTTATACATTTACGTATATATTTTATTTGTGAACCGATTTAATTCTGACTAACATAAACACTAAATGGTAATGCAATAAAACCACAACACATGAGTGAAAACCGTATATTCACGCCGATTATGCCGCTAAACAAAAAACAGATAAAGAGAAAAGAATTCTAAAAATATTGTTGTGTGTTCTATTTCGCTAATAAACAGGTACCAACACCTAGTAAAAGTTTTTCTTAAATATTTTCAACCTAAGTACCTATAGATAATTATGAAATTTACAAAATGAATATGTCGCCGCCCCCACTAGGTACGTCATGCCGTCATGCCACAGATTTTTTATTTTTTTCTATTATAGCATTAGCATTCATTAACATTTTCAGTGATTTACACCAATTTTTTAACTTAAACGTCAGTTTTAAACAAAAAAATATGTAATTTAGGTACTTAGTACTTACTTAAATAATATGGTAATGTACACGAAATAATGAAATACGTATTATGAACGTTACTAAGACGTCAAAAATATCTACAGTGGTGGACAATATAATTAGAAACACAGTACAATTTATTTATTTACACAATGATTTTTTACATAAAAATAAAAATATAAAACACATAAAATTAAATAAAACGTCCGACACAAAAAAAAATTATGAAAGAAGTGTCGGACAAACTAATCGTCGTATCTGGCGACCAAAGAGCAGGCTTTTTCTTCGCCCAAAGACTGAGCCTCGTAGTGCAACTAGGCAACGCCGCTAGCGTCTTAGGTAGGTACAATGCCCCGCGCTGCGCTGCCTTAGTACAATTTATAAATTCTTAATTCAAGCAATATATAGTTTAAAAAGCATGCCAATGGGAAAAAGTTTGGTTTTCGGACGAAACTAAGATAAATTTGGTAAATTCTGACGGCAAACGGTACGTACGTCGCCCAGTTAAAGAAGCACTGAATAACAAATTCACTAAAAAGGTGGTGAAGCACGGTGGTGGAAATATTAAAGTGTGGGGATGTTTTTCGGGATACGAGGTTGGTCCTGTGAGAAGGATTGAAGGGATGCTGGACCAGTTCCAGTATAAAACCACATTAGAAGAGACAACGATTCCACATTCCGACAGTGATTTATCAGTCATGGATATTTCAACAACAACGATCCAAAGCACACAGCAAGAAGCGTGAAAGCATTCCTTAGCGAACACAAGCTTCCTTGGCGACAGTGTTGGAGTGGCCCGCCAATAGCCCGGATTTAAATCCCATAGATAATCTGTGGCACATCGTGAAGAAAACATTGTCTAATAAACAACTCACCAGCATCAACGAACTTTATGACGCCTTTGTTGAAACTTGGTCAGGTCAACTATTCCAGTGGAAACGTTTGAAAAGTTGATAGAGTCAATGCCACGTCGTTGTAAAGCTGTACATAATAGATAACAACGGCTACCCAACTAAAAACGTTTCTTATTAGTTGTCCACTATATAAAACACTGTTTTTTTACTTTAATTTATAATTTGATAGAATAATACACAAAAGCGATGATTCAATATAGACTAACGAAAACAAACTTTATTATGCTAAGTAAAAAAAAAATGTTAGTTTATGAGAAATTTTGAAGTACCTAATAAGTTGTTTCTAATTATAATATGACCACCACTGTATAAGTACACCTTTATGCCACTGCCATAAGGTCGATGGTGGGTCGATGTATCCTACCACTACTACTACATATTATATATTTGACGCTATGGCTGTATAAATATTTATGCCCTCGACTGTACCCAACAGTGAAACTTGAGTTAGGTAAATTAAATAGATTGGATTGGATATTCGATTGTTGTTGAACTCGATTAACAGTTAGTATTGTCGCTTCTAGGATAGGATATTGCTCCCGATCGCTGGGTCTTCCTGCCGCGACGCAATCATGTACTGGCATCCTGACTTGACCGAAGAGCATTACTGTGTAGGAGCTCTGGAATCCAAGAGCCCAGTTCACATTATGGATATTGAAGGTAACCATACGCTAGTAACTAGAGTCTAGTTAAGCAACTACGTAATTTTTAGTTACCTAAATATTCTTAATAAGTAGGTATTAAGCATGTCACCTACTGTTTGGAGTCATGCAGTTCTTTTCATTTGTAGCTCGTATATATAAAGCAAATTATCAGAATAGGCAAATGCATAATAATTGTTTAGATATCAAATCAAACCCAATCGTGGTTGTATTTTTGAGCTTGGCGAAGAACGTTGTCGACCCAAGATGATAGACGTCCATTGTGGCCCCAAATTGAAGATGACTTTGGTTGGTACTAAATACTGCCAACAGCGGTCATATCACTTACTACATCTGTTTACCTTTAGATACCTCGACAACGTAATAAAAATAATATATTTTTAAAAATGATTGTCGAAGTAGATAAATTCGATCTTCAAATTCAAAGAAACCATCTGTCTATCGAATGAAAAATATTTTGTATCGAATACACTAAATAAGATAAAAGTACGAGTGCTCGTCACTGTCCCAGTAGTTAGCATATTAAATGTTATATCATTAGGAATAGAGATGATACCAGGGTGTCGTCTATTGGGCATTAGCGTCACGAGCACTCGGACGTTTACCTTAGGTACGGTTATTTCTACTAAAAGCAGCTTAATTATAATCATTACAAAAGTTTTTTTATTCAAATTTTTGCCCTACCTACGTACCCTTACCTACCTATTTACCAGTAGGTATTTATGTAAATACTCGTAGTAGAGGGTGTTTTTCGGTTGATTTTAGAATCTTCACACTAATTTTTCAGGTGAAATGTTTTGTAAAGGCGACGATTACTCAAAGAGAGAATACTTGCTTGCTTGCGATTTCTATGAGGATCAAGAAGCACCGGTAGCAGATTTACTGCAGTACTACCCGGACCCGGACCCAGAAGTCACACCGAAATTGTTTTCTCTGTGAAATTTATTTTTTATAATCAATTGGTTCAAAATTAAATATTAAATGTACATTTCTTTCTTGTAGGTAGGTACTCTACATTCAATAAAAACAAATATTCTATATAATGTGATTATAAGTTGACGCGATATTATTTACCTACTTGATTATTAGTAGGTTGGCACTGTAAAAAAGGGTGATTAAATTCCTAATATTTACAACGTTGGCCTCTTAATACCATATGTGTATATGACATGCCTCTGCTAAAGGTGCGAAGCTCGCAGTTATCATTATCAGTCAAGATCAAATCCATTAATATTTATCCAGTGCAAGACGCAGCGTTAGCGCGCTCGCACTAGTGCAGTGGTCGCATGCGCCGGTAGCCCCTATTATTACATCTTGGACAGAGTGCAGTGTTGCCGGCGGGCGCAGGCGCCGCTGGCTCGCGGCGGCCGAAGCCGCGCGCGCAGTCCCACTTCGGCGCGCGGATCAGGCGCGCATGCGTTCATCCGCAAAATCTCGACGCGTGCGCTTAAACAATCTGCAACTAGAGGTATGCGTAACACTTGATTTGCTTTGCGATTTTAATTCGTTTAAAATGTGTAAGTACATACACACTTATAACTTAAAACTTATGACTATTAAAATTGACCACTACAAAAATTGTAAATATGCTCTTATGCATGCTATGATAACACATGTACTTACCTACTTAATTACACCTGCAGCCATTGTCAAAAGTTGATGAAGTTTTTTGCCCATTTTTGCTCCATTATAAGTAGGTAGTTTACCTATGCTTACCTATTTCCTAATGCCAGCTTTAAGATCGCATTCATAATGCTGGTGAAAGACTGTAACTGAAGGTTAACAACCAGGAATTTTTCTGTGAGTGCTAACTGGTTTTAATACAGGAAACTTGTGAATTGGAGAGAGGTCCAACTAAAAGTCTGTGTCTGTGTCTTTTTTACCCGTTTGAATAATCTCTAAATTAATGAAACTACTTATTCGAAATTGTCTGCTCTATCGTAGAGCAGACAATACGTATAAATTTAAGTGTTGATTTTTGTAGTATAAACATTACATTGTCAACGTGTTTGTGTTTATAGTTGTCTAATAAGACCGTGCCGTGGGTCTAGTCATCTAGTGTGATGTTATTTTATAATTGGACCCAAACATAGAGAGCGGAGAAAGGAATTAAATAAAATTCACAAATTTATAATAAGACGAGGTCATCAATGTGGGTCACCATGCTTTCTTTACATTAATTTTCCATCGTCGTATTCGGCCTTTGCTTGTCCCATCGATACTTAGACTGGAACTGGACGCAGTTTCCATGCGGTGCGGGCTTAGTGCGTATTTTGATTTCAATACCATAACACTTATTGGTACTTATTACATTAACACTTCTCGTCACTAATCTCCAATTCTCACCGTTACGATATCAAAGTATCGGCGCCGATTCCGATATTGGTTGGAGCAAGTAAAATTTATAAAATATGTAGTACCTGTCTTTCAGATTATCCGATCCGACATCGGATCATATTTCGACTGCGTTCGGCTGCCTACCGCTTCTTCCGAAAAAATGATTTAATACTTATATAAGTACCTAGGTACATATTTAAAGCTACTTTGTGCAAAAAAATATTTTTTTCTTTCGTTCAATGTTTAATTGTAAAAGGTAATTTACGATAAAAAAAACCGGTCGTGCGAGTCAGACTCGCCCACCGAGGGTTCCGTACAAATTGGTATGTAAATAGATTCTTTTTTTGTGATGGAGCTACAAATTTGCGATAATCGGATCTTTAATCAAATCTGGAAGGGTATGAGCAAGCTATACTTGTTTACCTAGATTTCTTCGAATTTTAGGCAGGTGATTTCAGTCACTTCAATATAAGATACGAGTATAACCAATCTTAAAACAAGAGACAAGCTGGAAACCGGACTTAAAGGGGCGCCTGCAGGTGCCACGCGACCTTTTTATGAAGCCTCTGGGGGGGAGGGGGTGCAAATCTCGCCGAGGGCGCTGGAAGTGCTGAAACCGGCCGTGTCAGATATTTTTGCACGATCCTCTGTGGCAGATATTAATGCTGGTGACTGTACCTACTCTAAAAACCGTCTCATTGAAAAGTCTCATTAAATCTCGTGACTGCGTCTTAATATATATTAAGGACAAAAGTCACGAAAATATTTTTATTTTTGCAAATAAGTAAGTATGCTTCCTGTGATTTTAGTAACATTTGTATCCTCTACAAAATCGTAGCACATACAGTGTGTTACCGGCAGCCAGGCTTTTTAAGGAAGTTTAAAGTAACGTGTTTCTGTAACTTAACCGTGAATTTAATTCAGAATTATTTATTTATTATTATTATAATTATTTATTATTATTATTATTTGTTACCTTACTAACAAAATTATAATTGCCAGCAATGTACTTACAGCAAAATAATTTTACAAGTAAGTGTAAATGACAGTCGACCGATTTTTGATTATTACTTGTGAATTTACTTTGCTGTCCATTGCTGGTATTTTCAATTTTGTAAGAAAGTTAACAGTCAGTCAATTTTAGTTTATTAATTAAATTAATGTCACGGTTACGTTACAGAAATACGTTACTTTAACTTTCCTTAAAAAAAAAGCCTGGCTGCCAACACACTGCATAATTTGAAAAAAATATATATGTACCTACGCTCAACCGATTTTAAGATAGAGCTCAGAAAAGAAAAAGGTTATTGTTTATCTACCTACTTGTATGCCAAATTTAAAGTCTCTAATAATACTTATCGCGGACATACATAGTAATCACCTTCAAAGTAAAATATACTTAATTTTCTTTTATTCTACATTCCGTGGGAATTTCGGAAAACTTCCTCTTAATGCACCTCTATGACTCTTAACCTAGTTTGGCGTCCTTCTATTGATAGATTAATTATTTATCCAAAATTCCAAAATGGTGAGTTAAACTTGTTATCATCCACCTCAAAGAGGAAAATGTGAGATTTTATCTCAATCTGACGCATTAAAATTTGCACGTAAGATGAGTAGGTAAAGATTCTCGCTACGTCGGGGCCGTGATAGTATCTCATGGACGCGTGTACTGATTTCGGTTACTTTTATTTTGATAGTGTTGTGATAATGAAATGTAAAGATTACGTTCACGATGCGAAAAACTCGAATTTAGACAAGGCTATCCCATTACCACTGTAATTAACAATGCCTTACAATTATTTACAATGCACGTGCTCGGAAAGTGCCTCTTGACGTGGGTCAACATATCCATAGAAAATTAGTGATTCCTGCCCGCATCCACAAGTGTGCAGTAAAGTTGTATGGATTTTACTTACCGCCCTTGTGCGGTAAAGTAACTTTTTAAATTGACAAATGATGTCCAAACTATTGTTAAAAAAATAAGACTAAAGAGTCGTTATAGTTAGGCTTTGAACAAATAAGAAAACGTTTGATGCAACCAACTGAATATTTACTGATAAGATAATACAGATTAAACGCGACAGAAAAGAGAACGTTAATTTTTTTTTTCATGTAAACTCGTATTTTAATTCCGTCTAAAGTGAAAAAAAAGGGAATAAATTCTTGAGTCCAATTCGGACCGTGCGACGTCAAGCGCGCGCACTCGAAAGTTAACCAATGAGCTTCCAGTGCGCGCGCACGACGTAGCACGAACCAATCATGGTTACCCGTTCGCGCCTGTCATGAAACCCCGCCAAAGTAATGTTCATGAGTTCAGTCCGGTGAATTAATTTTTGATGAATAAATTAAAATGATGAATTTATATCTGACTTTACGCCGCCTTACGTCCTCCACGAGGCACATATTGTCAGTGACAAACTCAATGCTGAACAAAATACGTGAACTATAATATACATACCTAAGTTAATAAACATCGTAAATTGATAGAATAATCTACTTCTACACACATAGATATTATAACATCTACCGGTATGTCTTATTCTTATTTATTTGCTTTTATCTATTAGAATTAGTGAACCAGTTTTGATTTATTTACAGTTCCAAAGCCAAAAAATGTCAGATTTACGGTAACTTTTTGTTAAGAGCTGGTAGATTAGATACATAATACATATACTTGATGTTACTTAACTATTACAGGGATTTATTCACGGGTTGCATTGATATTGAGCATTATAGGAGCGTGCACTCCTCCATAAGGACTAGCCAATATAAGTGTTGAAAATGTCAAGTAACAAGGGCTAATAATTAATCATAAAAAATCACGATACTAAAACAAAGTCTCCTTTACCTATCATTAGTAGCTGTAGCTGTTCTAATCTTCTGAGTCAATGATTGTTATGAAAGTTGGTTAATAAAGTGTATACGTTAACGATTTTGATTTGGCGTGCATGTCGGTATGTATATCTACTGCCTGCTACTGTAGTAAAAGGAGTATGGCAAATAAATGATGTAGTCACTGCCTCGATTTTTTTCCTCGCTTAATGCATTGTAAAACGTTGTATGATATACGTGTCGAAAGTAGGAAATTCCCAACTCGTGCCGGCTCAAAACACTCGCTTCGCTCGTGTTTCAAGTTCTCCGCCACTCGTTGGGAATTGCCTACTTTCCGCATTTGTATCATAAATAGCTATTATAGCTTTAGCCACACGGCTGCCACGACGTACAAAATACGCGTTCTTGAATCTACATAAGCACGTAGACGTCTGTACACGCGTCAATGTGTGCGTAAGATACGGTCTTACTATCGCAAAACCCTAGTACTATAAGTACTACCAATGGCAATTAAAGGTACTTATAATATATAAATGAATATTTATTTAAACCTAGTTAAAATGTGTCTGTCTGTGTATTTAAGCATTATTATTTTTAATTACCATAGATATACGACTACAAACTTAAACGAATTATTCGGTAGTTATTTCATGTATGTATTAATCGCGACAATTTTAGAAATCATTATTTATTTATAAAAGGTAGTAGGTAGGGTACCGTTACCATTTCGCAAAATTATTGGTGCTGAACATAGTGCCTTGCGGCCGACATACATCGCGTTGCGCACCCGACTGCTTTTCCTGCGGTTTTCCTGCAATCTGCGCTTGAGGGGTGGGGTAACTCGAATCGGTGCGGGGCGGGGCGTGGCCATTCTGTACGTTAGTACTATTATATATTATGTGCTTTAGCTTTGAAAAATGTATGTTTGTATGATTTATACATGACACACACAAACCGTCATGTATATATTAATGCTACTTAATAATTTTTTAATAATTATTTTGCTCCAAATTTCGAAATCTTTGTTTTATCTTAAAAAAATATTATGCTGTGGTATGTTCATATATGTATTAATGTAAAGTAGATCACCCCTACTATCATGCTGGCTTGCTTAAACTACGTCATAATGTTGGTTTAATATAATTATATATATTAAAACTTTAATTTAGGAGCAATTTTAACCGGCGTTTGGGTAACTATGCTACTGAATTTAATTTCATTCATAATTCATACTAGAAGGCGTTATATGTATTTTTACCTCATCATTATCATTGCACTCTGTATTATCACTGTACGGCGTCTGACAGGAAAAGAAAAGAAAATATCGAAGCAAAAATTAAAGTTCAGTGTTGTCACTTTATTGGGAAGTGTATCGGGTACCGGGACTTCGACCTGCAAGACATTTAAACAAAATACAGAACTGGAGCATAGTTACCTCGTTTTACGGTACATATTAAATTGAAGTCTTGCAAGAGTCATTATTAGTAGTCGTTACGAATATTTATTTAGCCGAGTTCATGCTTGGCGATGCCAACAATATGGATTGCAGCCTCCATCAGTGGGCTCGCTGGACCATGCCGGGCCTTGAGGGCCATTATTCATGCACAACACGAACAAAATTCCGCTTTCATCACGTCACTAAGGCCAAGTGGCAACTTCGCACATGCCTGTTGACACTGACACGAAACAATAAATACGCAGTGTGTGAATCGAAAACGCGTGGAGAGGGTTCCATCACAAAACTCTGGTCAATTATTTGAATAAATATAACTTAATTTTCTAAAATTAGTTGATATACCTATAGTATTAGTGATTCTTCGAAGTCGTGATTTATGTATTATTTCCCTTTCGTATTTTTTTAACTTATCTGACAAAAAAAATTCATGCTCCCATGAAAGTAGATTTGTTCAGAAACATAATTATTGTTTTGGTACTTATTTTTATGAAACCATTTAGAAAATAATTAACATTTTAGTTTGAGTGACCAGAGGAATCAGAAACTGACGACAGAGAATTCAAAATAACTGTAAAAATATGTTAAATATTAATAAAATTATATAAATAATCATTAAAATATTATTAAACGTAAAAAAATAACAATTAAGATACTTAATTTTATTATACTTGGAAATATTTTCTTTACCTACTTTCTATTTGTCCTTACATACTTACTTATCGGCAATCTAACCGCCTTCCTACTTTAATACGTTACCTACATAAAACTATCTTAAATTTTTTTGTTAATGATAAGGCGTGTTTTATTTAAAAGAAAAACGATTGTACTTAACTGTATTTTTATAACACCACTGCCACATCACCATAGGAATAAAGGACAGAGGGATAAGAAAAATAAATACTGATGGTTCATAGTACGAACATGCTAGAAGGTTACCGTTAATCTTAATACCTACTACAGAAGAGTAGTGCTAAAAGCAGTAAAACAAGCATAATTTCAAAAAATTAAAGGTATTTTAGTCTAATAAGAATGTTACCTAAACCAAGGACAAAGAAATTCAATATTTACCTTCGTAACTCTGGATCGAATTGCACCAGCCGAAATGTCCACTACGTGACATGCTCGGAACGCGAGTGAAAATAGCCCGCGTGTGAGTTTATGATAGGTAGTTTCTTAATTTTTCTTTATGAAACATATTGTTACAGTTCACTGATTTTGTGATCCTACTAATCCTACTAATATTATAAATGTGAAAGTTTGTGAGTGAGTGAGTGAGTGAGTGAGTATGTTTGTTACTTTTTCACGCTGAAACGGCTGGACGGATTTGGATGAAATTTGGCAAAAAGTTGGTTTATAACCTGGATTAAAACATAGGATACTTTTTATCCCGATATTCCCGAGGGATAGGGATAAAATCTCTTAATAACAACCGCTAGGCTTAGAGTCATGAAATTTAGTATTTAGGTAGCTGGACATCTGTAATAACACATAGGCTAATTTTTATTCTGATATTCCCACGGGATAGGGATACAATCTTGAAATAACAATCGCTGGGCTTAGAATCATGAAATTTGGCATGGGTGTTTTAATTTAACGTCAATGAAAACCACGATTTAATTTTAGGGAATTGCCACGAGAATTTAATAAAATCCCCGAATTTCAATTCAACTGCTGTATCTAATGATTTACGCGTGCGAAGCCGCGGGCAAACGCTAGTATTATAAATGTGAAAGTTTGTGAGTGAGTGAGTATGTTTGTTACTTTTTCACGCTTAAACGGCTGGACGGATTTGGATGAAATTTGGCGGAAAGTTAGTTTATAACCTGGATTAAAACATAGGATACTTTTTATCCCGACATTCCCACGGGATAGGGATAAAATCTCGAAATAACAACCGCTAGGCTTAGAGTCTTGAAATTTGGTATGTAGGTAGTTGGACGTCTGGAATTAAACATAGGTGACTTTTTGACCCGATATTCTCACGGGATACCTAGGGATAAAATCTTGAAATAACAACCGCTGGGCTTTGAGCAATGAAATTTAGTATGTAGGTAGCTGGACCTCTGGAATAACACATAGGCTACTTTTTATTCCGATATTCCCACGGGATAGGGATAAAATCTTGAAATAACAACCGCTGGGTTTAGAGTCATGAAATTTGGTATGTAGGTGGGTAATTATTTGAGGTGTAAGATAAATGTTACAGAAATAAAAACACACATTTTGATGTGGTCTGTTTTATTTTGAACATAAGGATATGTACCGATAAGATGCTTTATATTATAAGAGATCGATAAAGTTTATTTTGGTTAAAAAAAGCAAAAATCCAATTTTAACGGTAACGAAAATGAGCATCGAGACCACGAAAAAGAACATTTTGTTTATTTTAAAATCTTATAATTGTACTATTTGAATGAAAATCCTATCATAATGAGAAAACGAATAAGCATTATTTAATTATCAGGTATCAACAGAAATAGACAATCGATATCTATATAAAAAAAAATTAAAACTTGACCACGAAAATGACGACTTCAAATTGTCATTTTTGTAACCTTTTAAATACTATCTAGAAATTACTTAATTAAAGTAAGATTAATAACTTCAACTCACAAACCAAAACAGTTTTCAATACCTTCCCCCCCCCCTGCAGGTCTACGGTAAACCAGAACGAAATTATGTTACAACAAAATGCTCCTCTAAATGACGAAGCTTTCTTTTAATATTTAGATATATACATTTCACACGTACATTCAGGGCAAAATAATTCTTGAACCTCTCGCCAGTTAACAAAATTGGCGACGCACTGGTCATAACTCCTATAACCACACCTGGAGCAAATGTTGTTGACGGTCAACCATTCTTCGTTTAAATCAATTAAATCAATAACGGCATAAACGATTACACTGTAAAAAGCAGAAAATTCTGTAAAAAGTGTTCTGTATTTTTTCTACTTGTAGGGAAAATCATCTTTTTCGTGGTCTTTAATCAGTTTCGTGGCCCATAGGACCACGAAAATGATGACCACGAAATTGAAAAGCTCTTACTTTCGCGGCTCTGCAGTAAATATCCTATAGATTTGAAGCAAATGAAATCAATATTGAATAACTTAACTGCAAATGACACAGCACCAGTAAAACATTATATTTATTTACCCAATACTTACCAAGTCGCAACCGTAACGAAAATGACGCTCGATCTTTGACGCAAATCTAACTGAACCTTTATTACATTAATTATAGATAAATAATTATGACTTGCGATAAACATTATACGTTATATTGACGCAGTCTTATTTTCAAAGTTGCTTATAGTTAAAAAAGGATTTACAGGAGGTTTGACCTCTTTTTTTGTTTAAAATATACTTAATAAGTGTGGCTACGAAAATGATGGTGTATTTTGGAACAACGGGAAATGTAGAAAAAAATAGTCTTATCAATGTCCTAATTTTTTTATGTTTGCATGCATGGTATATCATATTATGAACATTCAATCCATGCTTTAAACAGCAAGTTTTTCTATACCTTGTATTTTTTACAATACTACAAAGTAATCAGGGATAATCCGAACCTGACCACGTAACTGACTTTTGTGCAGAAAATTTAAGTTATTGTGGAAAAAAAGATAAAATAGAATAAAATGTATTTACCGCAAGTTTCAGTGATAATATCCTAAGCAACTTAAAAACAATAAACGATATATTTCTAATTTTATAACTGAAAATTTGAGTCTGAACACTATATTGAACCTCTCGAAATAATAACCCAGGTAGTTGGATGTCTGAAATAACACATAGGCAACTTTTTGACTCGATATTCCCACGGGATACCTAGGGATAAAATCTTGAAATAACAACCGCTGGGCTTAGAGCCATGAAATTTAGTGTGTAGGTAGCTGAACCTCTGAAATAACACATAGGCTACTATTTATTCCGATATTCCCACGGGATAGGGAAAAAATCTTGAAATAATAACCGCTGGGCTTAGAGTCATGAAATTTGGTATGTAGGTAACTGGACATCTGGAATAACACTTAAGTGACTTTTTGACCCGATATTCCCACGGGATAACAAGGGATAAAATCTCGAAATAACAACCACTGGGCTTAGAGCCATGAAATTTGGTATGTAGGTAGCTGGAGCTCTGGAATAACACATAGGCTACTTTTTATTCCGATATTCCCACGGGATAGGGATAAAATCTCGAAATAACAACCGCTGGGCTTAGAGGCATGAAATTTGGTATGTAGGTAGCCGGACGTCTGGAATAACACATACGCTACTTTTTATCCCGATATTTCCACGGGATAGTTTTGTAACTAAGGGACCCCATACATCCGTGTATTATTGTTATTATTATTTTGTAATTTTTTCTTTAATTGTATACTTACTGTAGTTTTTAAGTATTTTATTTGTAATTATTTTAATATGAAAAAATGACTTTCTGCCAAGCTTCTTGCGGCGCATTCTTCTTGGCAATGATGGTCTTTCCGAAAGTGCTGGTATTTAAAAAAATGTCGTGTAAAAGTGCCCATTGCGGCCTATTTACTGAATAAATGATATGAATTTGAATTTGGATACGGAAAATTTTTGAAATTTTAGCACTGGGTTTAGAGTCTTGAATTTTGTACAGTTATTCACAACACAACCTCAATGAAGACCACGATATAAATTTGGAAATTTCCAGGGGAATTTTGTAAAATCCCGAAAATTTCAATTGCAACTACCAGACCGAATAGTTTACGCGTGCGAAGCCGCGGGTAAAAGCTAGTATTATCATATATTTTCATGAAAATGGAGAACGGACAGTAAGAGTCATTTGGTTAATTACTTTTTGTAAAGAATTAAGTAGTATCAGCTACACAAAAACCAATAAGTGTATGTCGCAATTACTTAGATAGTCTAAAATTATCTAAGCCCAGTTAAAAAAAGATATATTCCATTACAAAAAAAAAAACTGTCGGATCATCTAAATAAATACTTTGGTATAAAGTGGCCCTTTATTTTTTCTCCTCAATATATTGCCTACCGTTAAAAATAGAATTAGTAAACAAGTACTGACAGACGGTGAAACCGGCAGACCCACAAAAAACAATTTTGAAACGAAAATACATTTGACAGCACTTAGATAGTGATGAAAAATGGTACCTATTTACTGTATTTACCCATTCAATTTGAAAGACGAGTAGTGTTATAATATAAAGAAACCCTGTTCTAATCAATTTCAACAGTTACCATCTTGCTAAAATATATCTTATCTAATCAATCTTATCAACTAGGTACTTATGTAAGTTGCGACTTTAATTTAAACCAAAGTTTTTGTCGCAATACCCTAAAATCGTGTTTTCGACTGATGTGGTTTCAAACATCGGTTCCCAGTCCTGTCAACAAAGCAGTGTGGTTTGATGTCACTAATGTGTAGTGTGGATACACACAGCTGCTTTTCCTCAAGACAAAACTCGCTTAGGTATTTACTATGAGCAACTATAAAAAAACGTGTTTGTTAGCTATGGAATAACTTATAACTTGGCTTTCGCAATAAAACGGTGTGTAAGTAAGTAAGTATTTGATTAATTACGTTATGGGGTTACGTTAAAAACTTTTGCAGTAGGGTTTTACTTTGTTTTAAATAAAATAAATAAATATCACGGGTTACTTGACACCAATTTACCTAGTCTCAAAGTAAGCAGAGCTTGGGTTATGGGTACAAGGCAATGGATTGACTTACTTAAATAGATAGATACAAACTTAGGTACATATTAAACAGCCAAGACTCTTTCTGTTATGGTCATAACCATAACTCTACCACTCCAGAACAGTGCAGGGTCGAATTGGAATAGCATACTACGAAACTCGAAACTCGAAGTTCATATCTTACCGTCCCTCTCGGTCTCGTATTAAACAGTGTAAGTGTCAGAGGGACCGCACGAAACAAACTTCGAGTTTCAAGTTTCGTTTTCCGCTGAACAAGCTTATAGTAGATTGTTGAACAAGGGACCAAAACAGGCCATGATGATACGAGATGTTTAGCCACCCGAGCAGAGCGAGGGTGGCTATAGTTCGAGTGGAATTATGGTTGTTTAGTCTGGCGTTAAACACTACTTTTCACTTTGAATGCGAGGGAAACAAACGACATTCTATACAAAATTTCAACATAACTTTTAGGTTTCCGGAGCCGAAATGGCAAAAACTGAACCCTTATAGTTTCGCCATGTCTGTCTGTCTGTCTGTCCGTCCGCGGCTTTGCTCAGAGACTATCAATGCTAGAAAGCTGTAATTTTGCATGGATATATATATGTAAACTATGCCGACAAAATGGGACAATAAAAAATAAAAATATATTTTTTTTAGGGTACCTGCCGTAAAGTGGGGGTGGTTTTTTTTTCTCATCCAACCCGATAGTGTGTGGTATCATTGGATAGGTCTTTAAAACCCATTAGGGGTTTGCTAAGACGATTTTTCCATTCAGTGATTTGCTTGCGAAATATTCAACTTTAAAGTGCAAATTTTCATGAAAACGAGCGTTCCCCCCCTCTAAAATCTGAACCGGTGGGGGGAAAAATTTGAAAAAATTCAGGGTGGTAGTAAGTATATCAAACTTTCAAGGAAAACTATAACGGCTACGGCGGCTACGGCGGTGCTTGAGAAGTTTCAGAGTAATAATGTATCCGCTAATTGTCCAATCGCCCGCCTGTGTCGTACATTTAATAAGATATGTTCAGAATGTGACATATTTTCAGTGTCAATAAAAAACATTTAAATCCACTGTGACATTAGTTTTAGATACCTAGTAAGTTTATTTTAGCAATAATGTAGTATTAAACTTATTTCATCTTGCATGCTCCTTTAGCCACATTATGATTGTTGTGGACAGTACAAACTTTGATTGTGTAGTATAAATGTGTCAATTACAATAGTATCTGTTTGTAATTTGTAACTGTTCCTAATAAATAAATAAATAGCAGCCTAAGGTATAAAATATACCTAAACTTGGAAGATTCCGTATAAAATACGAAATTTAAAAAAAAATATATTACTTTATTTTTTCTAAATGGCTACGGAACCCTATTTTGGGCGTGTATGACACGCTCTTGGCAGGTTTTTTTTAAGCAGCGAAGGATTCTGCAATTGAATCACGAGCTATAGCGAGTGATTCTAGGTTAGAATCCTGAGATCAGCGAGGGATTCAAACACACGAGATGCAAAAAAACTTTGGTCTCGTGTGGCACATACAACTTTTCACCTCAGCAGCGAGAACATTTAAATTAAAGATTAAAATAAAACCACAAAAAGACCAAAATATTAAAAACTTTAAAATATACCTAATCCGATTTAACAATCTTAACAGAAACAAATATGAAGGGTCCACGGAAAGAATGTGTCTAGTCACCTAAACAACTTTTTGAGTTATAACTTTTTGAAAGTCAGTCATCACAAACAATAACTATGGTTACCATTTATTCAAAAGTAAAAAAAAAATATTTTATATTGTTTTCAGATTATTTAATTCAATGGTAAGTCATAGTACTTTTTGAGCTCTACATTTTGGCATTAAAATCTCATTTTCAAAAAAAAGTGACTAGACATGTTCTTTCCGTCGGCCCTTCATATAGTACTTAATCATATTTAAAACCTTTTCTCAAAAATGATTCGTTCTGTCGCCATTACATCTTTAAAAAGTCACTTAAGAATGCCAGACAACGATGAAACAAGTCTCCGGTAATACGGTATTTGACAACTTCTGATTTTTATTTGTAAAATTGAATGAATTTGCAACTAAATCTATTTATATAAATCCTAATAAAATCATATTTAAAGGTTAATAACATTTATAATAATTTATACCTTTATTGTTCAACCTTTTTAATGACCCAAAGATGAGGCTATTTGCAGTACCTAGGTATTAAAAAATATAACATATTTTATAAGTAAGTAGTTTTAAGTTCAAATTACAATGCATGTTATGAATATGAGATTTGTATCGTACCTACTGGACACTACTTTTTCGTTCCGAATTCAAAACCTCTCTACTTGCCGGAGCCTTTTGATCATTGTCTGGCATTCTTAACTCTCAATCAATTCAATCTGATTCAATTATAGAATCCTTCGCTTGCTCGGGATTCAAATTCAACACTAACCATAAAACAACTTTGTTCTCTTTTTGCACAAATAACTATTTTTCCACAGTTTTGAGGTTATTTCCACTCCATAAAAATTGTTTATACACAATCAACGAAAATGGGTTGTAATTAACGGAGCTTCTTTTAACTGTCATTTTTGTCCTCAAATTTAATTATTCGTCTTCTAAATTAATAAATCAGCGACTAATTTTAAGCTTCTAATAAATCCATTTTAAGCGACCATAAATTGTGTAATCCAAGTTTCGTTTTAATAAATCAGCATGACGATTATTATATAGCAACTAAATTTGTAATATGTCTACAAATGTTTAGCTTCTAATAAGTGTCTTTATTGCATCTAATTAACAATTTTAACAGACTCTAATTTAATTATCACCTCTATTTTTATAAGTTTGTATACAAAAATTATGACTGAATCTACCATAAATGAACATCAAATCTATATTAATAATTTCGTCAAGGGGTACGGTAGACTCGAACGAAATGCACATCAAATTGAAGAGCGTAAAAAATTAGTCAATCCGAGTCGACAACTTGTAGGCGGAAAAATCGGATTATCGAGTATTATAAATTACTAAGTATATAATGGCGTTGCGAAGGAAACATGTCAATCAAAGTCATCACATCAAGGTGGCGTTAGTGTCACGTCATCTCGTGTCACAGGTGTCACAGGCCCTGTGACCAGGCCATTTCGTTCTCCATTGTGACCTCTTAAGGGCCCCACACACGGTACGATTCGTCGATTTTCATCAGATCGATCGTACAGACGAATCGTACCGTATATGGGGCCCTTTAGGTCTAATTTCTTTGATTATGAGACAGAGACATAATATGCAGTCGGTCCCAAAGTTCTGTCACTGGCACATTATTTTTAAATTTAGAACATGATTTTAAGGTAATTTGATTAAATACCATTTTTGAATGTTTGTCAATTATTTTAAAACAATAAACAGTCATTCGCTGCAATTTCTCACGGTGGATGGACATTGAAAGAAATTCGAATAGCTGTATAAGCATTGCACCGCTGTGGGCACTCGCCAAGTACCATTTTCAAGTTGCTCAAAAATTTAAATATAACGCTTAGGTTTGTGTACCGTACTATTGATAGTTACAATGAAGTCTCCAGTGTTGAGGATAAGAAAAGAATTGGCCGGCCTCGCTCCGTATGAACACCAGCAGACAGGTACACAGGACAGGACAGGACGGACAGGGCATAAGGTAAGAAACAAACTATAATAATTTCTTCTGTGTTGTGTATCAAGACAAAAGTGGCCCGCCAGAAAGTCGATGAAGCCCCGCTATGGCGGAGCTTCTTTTTTCTGCTCTGAGGTACAAAAGGTAACAAACGAACTTATCATTTCTTCTGTGTTGTGTATCAAGGTCTGTGTTATATATCAAGGCGAAAGCGGTACGCCAGAAAATCGATGAAGCTCCGCTACGGCGGGGCTTCTATTTTCTGCTTTGAGCTGTAAAAGGCAACGACCGAACCTATCATTTCTTCTGTGTTGTGTATCAAGTCAAGCGGCCTGCCAGAAAGTCAACCGCTAAGTATGATAGCGGAGCTTCTATTTTTTACTCTTAGGTTCAAAAGGTAACGAACGAACCTACTTATTATGAAATGAGTGTATTTTTGTTAAAGAATTCGAGCACTTCTAAATCGTGTCTAATTGTAAATAAATACATGCGACTCGTTGCGGTATTCTGAATGCAGCGCGCACATTGGCGGGCCAGCCGGTCTCATTCCCGCGCAGCGCACCTCACATCATGTCACCTTACATCTGTATTGGTAATTTTCATTAAAAAAGAAGACAAATAATTATTTTTGTTGCAAACCTTTTGCTAACTCATTATTTACGATGCTCTTTATTGGAGGTTGATTTTGACTAAATTAGTAGACAGATATTTAAAGCTCAAAAATAAAAAAAGAAGCTGACTTACAATATTAGTCGCCAAATCATCAATTTTGAAGAAAATATATTTATCGGTAGCCGAGTTACTTTATTTGTTGTTCGTCAATTGTCGCTCGATCTTGCATAATTTGTTGGTCTTGTAAAGATGGCATATTAGTTTAATAGAAGCTGTTCTATTAACCCGTTGCTTATATACAAAAACAGATGCTCCGTTGCGGATGCTAAATAAAAATGTTGTCGCTGCACTTATTATTTCCCAATGAAAATTACGATAATCCTCTATTCACAAACACTGTGGTTGTCTACTTGGCTGGCTGTATGTGTATAGGGGTTTCCAGAGTGAATTTACAAAAAATCTTTAATCCCTAGAGATTAATAAGAAGCTTTAGTCCCAATATGCAGAGACTAAAGTAACATTTTAAGAGCATGAGAAGTGAAAAGAATATTTATGAACAATAGGGGATGAAAGTAAAATAAATTATAGTTTGTATTAATTTTATGTTTCTGTACCTCAATTGCCAAAAACGGAACCGTTATATGTACTCGTAGGACTCTCAATACTTAATGAACGATAAAGCAATCATTGACGAGCAGTTGACTATAAACTATTGTATCTAAGATTATTTACACTATAAGTAAAAACCATGTAAAAACCAATCACAAAAAAGACCATAACAAAAAATTGAACCGAATACAAAAATCCATGAAAAACATTTTCTACTACTGAAGTCAGTGCCTCAGCTCGAGTCAGCAGGAGTGATAGAAGACAACATAATAGTATGTAGGTGAGGTAGACGACTATAAGGCCACTCCTGTTGGCTCGTGCTGAGGCACCGACTTCAAGTTCAAAGTACTTAGTAGAAAATTATTTTCATGATTTTTTGTAGTGTTAATTTTTTTATTTATTTATAGATGAACGATGAAGCTTCACCACGAATTTTATTTGGCGTGAACGAAGTCACGACCAAAAGCTAATCTAATAATTAAATATAATAGATACCTACGTAGGTTACCTACACTGTTTGGTATAGGTAAGTCGAAGTAGACCCGGACTGACTGTTACAACCCAGGCCTGCAAATGTATGACAATCTTGTGCAGCCGTCACATTGATAAGTTGAAGTGGGCAAATACTCTACTAAGAGAAAATGTAGAAGGTCAACCTTCACTATCTATCTGGTTACCAAATAAAACTACCTACAGTACATCCAACATACGTAATCGTTTATAAGCGAGTCGCAAATGGGTGTCTGTAAAAATAAGGCCAATTTTAATTTTATTTTTATTTTATAGCAAGATTCTGTGAATATTTCAAGCGTCTACCTGTTGCCGTTATTAATGTCAAGCAAAAAACCGCAAAACAATCACGTTTGGTGTATGGGGGCTCCCCTTAAATATTTATTTTATTCTGTTTTTAGTATTTGTTGTTATAGCGCCCACAGTAATATATAATCTGCGAAAATTTCAAGTGTCTAACTATAACGACTCAAGAGAATAGAGCTCTGTGACAGCTGTCTCAGTAATAGGGTACCGTTGGCACCCTTTGGGTATGAATGTCACGATGCAAGCGACAGTGATGAGGAAAGTAGAAGGTAAAGACAGGGATGATGCTCGAGGATGTTTATTTTAAAAGTAAGATAGAAGGCCCAAGTGCCTTCAAGGTCCCTTAGAGGATTAAGTAAAACAGGATTCAAGTGTTATATAAAACTGGATATAAAAGCACGAATGAGGTACTTGAACGTCAAAGTTATAAGATAATGTGAGACTTAAAACATATCTCGATAGAACGGCTGCTGAGCTAAGAATTAATTTTGACATAAAAACAATATGCTGAATAGGAAAGTACAGTGGAAAATCGAAAATTGAAATTTTGAATTGAATTTTTAAACGAACCGAAACATGAATTTGAGGAAGAGGTAGAAGATCAACAAGGCTTAATAAGCCTTGTTACACGGAACCCTAAAAATAACAATATTTCACTGACTTTCTTCTGGGGTACGGAAGAAATAATTAAATAAGTTCTACTAGAACACTCTTAAAATATTTGATAAGTTTCACTGATATGTACTTAGTAGGTAAAAGTATTAATACTTTTTTCCACCTGTCCCTTTGTCTGTCTGTCTGTCCGTAGTCAAATCTTGCAAGTTAAATTCGACCAACTTCCAGTAGTCAGATTCACTTTCATCCGGGTAGTCCGGCCAGGATCGTCCCCGCAGGACGGAACTCTTCAACGGTTAATGGCGTCGGCTTGAAATTTGGTTTGCGAATGTAGTTTGGGTGACAAAGCATAAAGTCGACAAAAGTACAGTCAGCAAAAAAGCTTGTATTAAAACCGGCCAAGAGCGCGTCGGACACGCCCGAAATAGGGTTCCGTAGCTATTACGAAAAATTGGTAAATTTGAAAAGATTTCGATTTTTATTTCTTCCAATTTTGTATGATTTATATTAGGCTTATTTACCTTACTACTAATAATTTCAAGCAAACTTAGTTTTATAGTTTTAATTGAAAGTTTGATATACGTACCTACTAGTTTGCATCGTTAAACTTCCACCCACCGGTTGCAGATTTTAGAGGGGGGGGGGAGGAAGTCGAGTGCACTTTAAAGTTGAATATTTCGCAAGGTCGCTGAATGGAAAAGTTTTGAAAATTTAAAAGATATCGAAAAAAAAACATCGTACCAATCACCCCTATTTACGTCTACGGGAGGTACACTAAAAAATATTTCTTTGAACTTTTTAATGTACCATTTTGTCGGCATAGTTTACATATATATCCGTACAAAGTTACAGCTTTCTAGCATTGATAGTCCCTGAGAAAAGTCGCGGACGGACGAACAGACATGGCGAAACTATAAGGTTCCGTTTTTGCATTTTATAGTCCCTAAAAAAAAACCAATAACAGTTATTTGGCTGTAAATTTCTGTAACTGTAGTCAGTTGTACAAGTTAAACTTATTATTATAACCATAGTTAACTGTGCTAATACGAATAAGTAAAAGTGAGAAAGTCCGAGGCTGTATTGCTAGGAGTGTTAAGGTGAAAATTATATTTTTAGTACGACTACGAGAAAATATAAACAATCATTTTACTATAATCATTTCAGTAGTATTTAACTTTTTGGTGCGAACAGAAATCTACCTGGCTTGTATTGGAAAAACCGAAAATTATATTAGTCCCAAAACTCGGTTGCCCAGGTACTAAGTTCATATAGTATCAAATGATATCACAATATGGCAGTGAGTAATTTTTTAATGATCGATGATTAAAGAACGACGCAAGAATATAAAATAAGAGCCAAGCAGACTTCCTAAAAAGCTGTAGTCGCCTGGAGCGGAGCAGTAAAAGAATTAGCTTGAAAATGACATGGACTCATCGTATGTACCATTATTCATGATGTATAGTAGCCATGACTACCTAGGATACCAACATTTATAATTAATCATTATCATTAATAATACCTGTCTACCCGAAATCTCTAGCTTTAGGGACACTGACCATGCAGCTATCCGTTTTTATCCGGCCGTCAAATATTTAAGTTATAAAACTCAGCAAAACTGTGTCCTCCAACAGTTTTCTATGCATGTTAATCACTCGTTTAAACAGTAAATTGTATGTAGGTGGAATACACGGGTATCCTTGTTGACACGGGCTTTAACTAAAACACAATGTAAGTCGCTAATGCAAATATAAACGCACCGATCCGGAAAAGAGCAATCTAGGTGAAGAACAACACAACTAAATGCCTACTTAGTGTCAGAGTAGTTAATAAAACCGGCCAAGAGCGCGTCGGACACGCCTATATTAGGGTAGCCATTACGAAAAAATTAAGTAATATTTTTCTAAGGAATTCGTATTTTATACGGAATCTTCCAAGTTTAGGTATATTTTATTAACCCACGATGCAAAAACAGGGGTGTTATAAGTTTGACCGCTATGTGTGTCTGTGTGTGGCACCGTAGCTCCTAAACGGGTGGACCAATTTGAATGCGGTTTTTCTTTATTTGAAAGCAGGTTTTCCAGCGATGGATCTTAGATATGTTTTATCCAAATCGGTTTAGCCGTTTCAAGATCATCAGCTCTTTTGTTCGCGGCGGTAGGAATCTTAGACGCATAATGGGTATTAACTTTACTTTCAAACATATTTGGGACCTAAAATTTGAAACACCTATGTATGCTAAATAACTACGCAAGATTATGGAATTCTCGGCCTGATGCTGCAGACAGGATATCCAGAACACCAGTATACTCTTGAAAAAACCATACAAGATATATCGTGTTTGGATTCGTTTCTATCAGCATTTGATTCTTCATACAATGCAATGGTGGCAACACGATGAGCTGATGCTGCAGCCAGGATATCCAGCACACTGGTACACTTTATAAAAAATAATAGCACATATGTCGTGTTTGGATTCGTTTTGTTCAGTAATTGATTCTACATACAATGCAGTGGTGGCAACACGACGAGCTGATGCTGCAGCCAGGATATCCAGCGCACCAGTATACTCTTGAAAAAATAATAGCAGATAGGTCGTGTTTGATTCCTTTTGATCAGTATTTGATTCTACATACAATGCAATGGTGGCAACACGATGAGCTGGTGCTGCAGCCAGGATATCCAGCACACTAGTACACTTTATAAAAAATAATAGCACATATGTCGTGTTTGGATTCGTTTTGATCAGTAATTGATTCTAAATACAATGCAGTGGTGGCAACACGACGAGTTAATGCTGCAGCTAGACTATCCAGCACACCAGTATACTCTTGAAAAAATAATAGCAGATAATATGTCGCGTCTGATTCCTTTTGATCAGTATTTGATTCTACATACAATGCAATGGTGGCAACACAATGAGCTGATGCTGCAGCAAGGATATCCAACACACTAATACACTTTTGAAAAAATAATATATCAGTTTAAAAATCATGAAATAAAAAAACTTACTTGAATTAAAAATTTAAAAATCACCCGACACAAATCAACGCCAGCAAAAATAAAAAAACGCCGCCAAAAAGACACTTAAAAAGTAAATAATAATTATGCACTAACTAGCTGTTGCCCGCGCGCGACTTCATCTACGAAGAATTCGTTTATCTCTATCCAGCGGTACGATTCGTCTGTACGATCGATATGATGAAAATCAACGAATCGTACCGTGTGTGGGGCCTTTAAGACGTCACAATGGAGAACGAAATACGAACCCTTGACACCTGTGACACGTGATGACGTGACACTAACGCCACTTTGATGTGATGACATTGACATGTTTACTTCGCAACGCCATTAGGTATATACTTAGTAATTTATTCAAGTTTATATTGAAAATACTCGATAATCCGAACTTTCCGCCTACAAGTTGTCGACTCGGATTGGCTAATTTTTTACGCTCTTCAATTTGATGTGCATTTCGTTCGAGTCTACCGTAGACCGGTACGAAATTATTAATATAGAAGATGCTTAGATGAATGATTATTGGTCTCGCGCGCTCGCTCGACTAGATACCGCGCTACCTAAAAACAAAAGGTTCGTGAATGCGGCTACTCAATATTGTAGTGTGCGTAAGAACGGTGTAAGGTAATTAATTTGCAAGGATGCTAGTGTGCGTGACGAAATGTGTTGCCAGCTGCTCCACTTTTACCTGAATTATTGGGAAAGTAAATTATTCTGTCGTCTATTAAGAAAAATAAAAAATATAACCCTTGAAAATATAACCCTCCTTCGGGCAGTCGGGTAAAAAGTTAACATTTCAGGAAAATGGGTAGACAAACGAAAAAAAATTTTTTTTTCGTTTACCATAATACCTAATTAAATCAGCTGATTGGGTTTTTTGAATGGTAAGACGAAAACCATTAAAAATTTTAAGACACATTCACCCCTTAATTTAATAAGTAATTTATTTAAGAATATAAACTTATAGAAAATACAATCATATACCTAAGATACTACTAAATACTAAATAATAAATCTACTAGCTAACTTAAATAATATTTTTATATTATAAAAAAAGACCGCCTCGAATCGTTCCCCTTAATTAAATAGTGTCGGGTAACAATTTATACACCTTCAGTGTATAATAATATATCACAAAGATAAACATTAAATAATATAGAACTAGGTTATGTATAATTATATAATAATTACGTTAGATACTTAAATAAAATAAGTTATTAAAATTTATCACCCTTTAATGATGATAACAATAAAATTCAATTTATTAAAATCTCAACCACGGGGAATTTGATTCTTGTGTACGCGGCAACAGAGAATGGCGTTTAGGGTTCAGTTATTTTATTTTGTAATTTCGAAATTATACGATATTTACTGATGGTATGTGATCTCAGTGTCCTTCTTATTTCTTGTAGTATATTATTTTTACACAGTTTCACTGCACAAACTGGCATTTTACTTCGATTTATGACTAAAATTTAACAAAACATTCGGTACATGCACCTTACGCACAGTTTGCAACGCGCGCGACCACGGACCACGCGCGACTGACTCGCCTCGGGCTCGGGTACGTACGACGAACTCTGCGTACTATTTGTTGCCGCATTTGACAAGTACCTACGCCGGTGGTAGGTATCTAGTCGAGCGAGCGCGCGAGACCAATCATTCATCTAAGTAGAGATGGTTTTAACCATAGATATAATATAGGCAGACAAAAGATAGTAGGTAACCTGTTTGTGTGCAGAAATAATACAATACCTTCAAATGAGCCAGGGCATCTCGGAGACAGTTCAAGTATTTTTTTAGGGTACCTCCCGTAGACGTAAAGTGGGGGTGATATTTTTTGTCGACTAACTCTATAGTGTGGGGTATCGTTGGATAGGTCTTTTAAAACCGTTGGGGGGTTTTTCAGTCAATTTTTCTATTTAGTGATATGTTAGCGTAATATTCAATTTTAGTGCAAATTTACATTAAAATCGAGCGTCCCCCCCCCCTCTAAAATCTACAGTTTGGTGCAAAAATTTGAAAAAATTCAGAATGGTAGTAAATATATCAAATTTACAAGGAAAATTATAGCAGCTAAGATTGTTTGAGAATTATTAGTAGTTTAAGAGTAAATAGTAGTCTAATAGTACCTTTAAAATATACATAAACTTGTAAGATTCGTACGCACACAATACGAAATGATTAGAAAAATATTATTTGTTATTTTCGTAACGGCTACGGAACCCTATCCTGGGTGCGCCCGACACGCTCTTGGCCGGTTTTTTAATTTAAGTTTTGTTTTGCTTACCGTAGTTTTGGTGGCTCTACTTGTAGAGTCATTCAAACTATATTTCCGTACCAAAATCAACAAGAAAGTTTTATTATTTATTACTACTATTAGCCTATTTTGTTATTAAAAATTTAAAGGTAGGTAAGTAGTTAGAACTAGATTACAAACTTTTTCTTAACTGACTCGGGATGGTACTACATCGGACTAAAACTTTTCAACTTGTTCTGGTTCTGATGCTACAACTCGCATTAAATATGCTACCTATGTATTTATTTCATTGAACTAACATGTTTAACAAAAAGTACATGTTTGCCATGTGAAAAACTGAGAGAATCGATGGAATTCATTGATAAGGATTTATGATTTATGGTATAGGCAGGTATTAAATTTTTTTCGTTTACTACCTCTAGGTACCGTACTGAATATAAATATACCACATTATAACTAGTTTTTTATATTGATGCCGAAGGTGAGTGAATGCCTACTTACCTAATTGGACATCAAATCTATTTAGTAGGTACGTAATGTTGATGAGGATGTTAACGTGAGTGAGTGGATGTTAACGTGATTCCTGATGCAATAAATACTTGAATCCAACCCTCGTCGCTTATGGCTCTAATCTGTTTAATACTACCTTTTGCCCTGCAAATATTATATATAACTAGACACTAATCGATATTTTTACTTATCGATACTATCCATCCATACTACAAGTAATTATATTACAGTACTATTCATATAAATCGGTTCAGCGGTTTAAAGCAGGAAATAGGAAAGATGACAAACAGATACAATTACTATCGAGCTTATAATAATAGTAAATCTTTGAATATATAGTATTACTAGCTTTTACCCGCGGCTTCGCACGCGTAAACTTTTCGGTCTGGTAGTTCCAATTCAAATTTTCGGGATTTTACAAAATTCCCCTGGAAATTTTCAAAATTTATATCGTGGTCTTCATTGAGGTTGTGTTGTGAATGACTGTACAAAATTCAAGACCCTAAAACCCAGTGCTGAAATAAATAAAAAAATCCCAATCCAAATTCAAATAAAAAAATCAAATTCATTCATTCAGTAGGTAAATATGCCGCAATGGGCACTTTTACACGTTATTTTTAAACTACCCGCGCTTTCGGAAAGACCATCATTACCAAGAAGAATGCGCCGCAAGAAACTTGGCAGAAAGTCATTTTTTCAAAATAAAATACTTAAAAACTGCAGTATACAATTAAAGAAATAAATACAAAATAATAATAATAATAATATAGGGATGTATGGGGTCCCTTAGTTACAAAACTATCCCGTAAGAATTTCGGAATAAAAAGTAGCCTATGTGTTATTCCAGAGGTCCAGCTACCTACATACCAAATTTCATGGCTCTAAGCCCAGTGGTTGTTATTTCGAGATATTATCCCTAAGTATCCCGTGGGAATATTGGGTAAAAAGTTGCTTATGTGTTATTCTAGACGTCCAGCTACCTACATACCAAATTTCATGACTCTAAGCCCAGCGGTTATTATTTCGAGATTTAATCCCTATCCCGTGGGAATATCGGGATAAAAAGTAGCCTATGTGTTATTCCATAGATCCAGCTACCTAGATACCGAATTTCATGGCTCTAAGCCCAGTGGTTGTCATGTCAAGATTTTATCCCTAGGTATCCTGTGGGAATATCGGGTCAAAAAGTCGCTTGTGTTATTCTAGACGTCCAGCTACCTTCATACCAAATTTCATGACTCTAAGCCCAGCGGTTATTATTTCGACATTTTATCCCTATCCCGTAGGAATATCGGGCCAAAATGTTGCCTATGTGTTATTCCAGACGTCCAACTACCTACATATTAAATTTCATGACTGTCAGCTCAGCGGTTATTATTATAAGATTTTATCCCTATCCCGTGGGAATATCGGAGTAAAAAATAGCCTATGTGTTATTTCAGAGGTCCAGCTACCTACATACCAATTTTCATGGCTCTAGGCCCAGTGGTTGTTATTTCAAGATTTTATCCCTAGGTATCCCGTGGGAATATCGGGTCAATTAGTCGCTTATGTGTTATTCCAGACGTCCAACTACCTCGTTACCAAATTTCATGACTCTAAGCCCAGCGGTTATTATTTCGAGATTTTATCCCTATCCCGTGGGAATATCGGGATAAAAAGTATCCTATGTTTTAAACCAGGTTATAAACTAACTTTTCGCCAAATTTCATCCAAATCTGTCCAGCCGTTTCAGCGTGAAAAAGTAACAAACATACTCACTCACTCACTCACTCACAAACTTTCACATTTATAATATTAGTAGGACTACGACAACAAAGAAAAATTAGGGTTCCGTTTTTGCCAACTGAGGTACCTAGTCAACAGCAAATCTACTTATATTATGAAAATTTTTAAACCCTAGGTCTTCTTTTAACAATAAATAGGTAAATAAGTAGCGACATGCATTAGCGAAAGAAATTACCGCTAGAATCTTTACCCATAGCCTGCACGTAGGGTCCAGCTAGCAGTGCCCCCGCCAATTTTGCGATCGAGCGATTAACGTAAGTATTGTTCGCAAACGGAACAATATTTTTTTAAATATTTTATGCTGAAAAAGCTAGAACAGCAACTTCCAGACTTAAGTACCTTCTTAATTTGCGCACGTTAAATAGGTGTAAGCGTATAATTTAAGTGTGACTAGCTAACACTTCATTTAATTAAAAATCTAAGACATAGTCCGACAACGAGAGCCCATCTTTATTAACGGTGTGGCAATTCTTGCTCATGCGCGACACACAGATAAAAAAGGTACGGAAGCACATTAGGCCTCATTAAACGCGGTTTATTTCCTTTAGACTGCCCTCATCTTAGTACGAACGTGTTCTGAATGAGTGAGATAAGTGGAAATTTCCTCAATCCCACCTCACTAAAACAATGCTAGACCCGACGCTGACAAGACTAAGTGATTCCATTTTGTAGATAAAACAACGATAGGTAACGCTGAAGCCCGCTTCTAGTTCTCATTGCGTCTGCCCACTAACGATGCAGCATCCACGGCTGCATTAAGAATGAGTTTTATTTGCTCATGGACTTTATAAATACACACTGTGTCGACCGAGCTTCGCTGCCCAGATGACTCTAGATCTAGATCGATTTCTGTGCTCAATGAATTGCATCCAAATCTACTAAATAAGCTCTTTGGTATAAACAAATTATTTTAAACGTATTGTTTAATAAATAATTTCATTTCAATAACTTATATCGAATGTAATAATTTAATCTAAGATTACTCAGTACGAGCGATGGTATTTACACATAAGCATGTCATAATAATAAGGTACTTATGTACTTAATCTTTATGTATTTGTTTCAGATTTATCTAAATATGAAGAAGGCAGAAAAAGTGGATATAAGCGCTATCAGTGGGAGCGTCGTATCTGTCAATGAAGATGGAAGGTAAGAGACACTTATTATTATAAATTTCAAAACGAAAGTAAAGTTCAAAGGAAAAGAGTCCAAGTGCGTGTAAAGCCATGCGTCGTGTAGAGTTCCGTGGCACTAATATGCGAAAAATATTAATTGAGTAGTTAAACCTAATTAGCTGTAATAAGTATTCTTGCTTTTAAATTCGTTATACATATCTGCTGCCGTACTTTTTACAAGCTATTTTGTATTTAGGTACTTACCCATGTATGTCATGTGCGGATCAAATCATGCAAGTTGAATTTGACCCACTTCTAGTGGGTGGATTGACTTGTAATTTGGTTTACTTATGTAAATCTGGTGACAATACAATAATTTGGTAGTGACATCCTAGTAGTCCGGCCAGGATCGTCTCTGTAGGACGGAACTCCACATCGGTTAATGGCATCGACTTGAAATTAGTACGAAAATGTAGTTTGGATGACAACGCAAGTACAGTGAACAAAAAGTACGGTCAGTAAAAAAGGTCGTATAAAAAAATATTTTTAACAAAAAACTTATTAATAAAATACTAGCCAAGAGCTTGTTGGACACGCCCAAGACAGGGTTCCGTAGCTGTTACGAAGAACTTTACGAAGAACCCTCTTAACGTCTATGGGAGGTACCCTGAAATATATTTTTTAACCGCAACTGTAGGACTTCCTATCTGCCAATATTGCCCGCTCATAAATATGTACTAAGGTTGTTGTTACTTTTTCATTCACATTTGCTAAGAGTAGGTACTTATGATCAAAATATTATGAATACTTAAACTATTATCACTTTTTATGACTTTCCAATAATTAAACAATTGCTTCAGATATTACTGACTGAACCTATATTGACAGAAATCACATATAGTAATCTCAATGTCAAACGTCAAATTCTAAGGAACAATAGTTTCAGTAAAAATACTTAGCATATAATCTTTTTACTTTTAACATCTAAGTTTCGTTTTCATTTATTGATAATAGAGTAGGTACCCGATGCTTAATAATTTGTTATAAAGAATATCTACTACGTTTTGTACCAAGTAAAAGTTTTGTAATTGTACATGAGTACCTACTATATAAAAAAAAATACCGCTTAATAGTTATTTGTGCAACAAGAGAGCAAAGTTGTTTTTTGTTGCGAGTGTTGATTTTGAATCCTGAGACCAGCAAGGGATTCAAATACACGAGATGCAAAAAAACTTTGGTCTCGTGTGACACATACAATTTTTCACCTCAGCAGCGAGAACTTAATTTAAATGTAACATAAGAATAAAACCACATATCCCTACCTGTTTACAAAACAAACTCATTTTTTTAAAATATAATTCGATTATTAAGTAACAAATACAATAATCACATTTTAAACCATAAAAAAATGTCCGGTACAAATCTTATACTCATAACATGCATTTTAATTTGAACTTAGAACTTCTTGTCCTAATGTCACACTTATTTTTTTAATCTGCAAAAAGCCTCCTCTTGGGGTCATTAAAAAGGTTGAAAATAAACGTATAATTTATTATAAATGTTATTAAACCTTTAAATGTGAATTTTATTAAGATTTCTATTACATGAACATAAATAGACTTGTTAAAAATGTATTCAATTTAACAAATATTTATTTTAACTGTAGAGGCAGTATACGGAAATTTAAAAAAAAAAAAAACAAGAGAAGCGGCTTTCGTGCAACGAGGTTGCATACTTTATTAAAAGATCGGGAAAATTTTGTTTTGACATTTTGTTAATATCAAAAATTTAATTTAAGATTGTAATCAACATATTTGAACCTATCTCTCGCTTTTTTTCGTGTTGAAGTGAAATGACAGATCAAAGTAAAGTTCAAATATTTATAGAAAAATAATAATTAAAAAGCCTCACGGAGTGAGCAAAATGCATTTTGCTCACTGATTTCTCATAGAAAAACCTGCCTGTTTGAGGTGCTGAGGTGAAAATAATTTTTAATGTTCACACATTATTATGCAGGTTTTGGCAACCCTAACACATACAAACTTGTTTGTATAAAAAAAATGAAAATTAACGGGTAAAGTTGCCCACTTCTTTCTAGAAAAATCTATTATTTTTTATTAGTCTTAATGTTTTTAACCAAAACCTTGTGATCCTTACACATTAATGCTCTAAAGGGCAACACACATAGAGAGCGGGCGCGGGTCGTGCGCGGGCCCGCGACGGGCGTATTTGCATGGCGGTATATGGACGCCTTCACACAGAACGCGGGCGCGGGTCGTGCGCGGGCCCGCGCCCGTCGCCCGTCGTCACAAACAGCGCGAGCCAAGCGCAGTGTTACCAACTCTCAAAAATATTTATCCCTAAAGCTTAAGTTAAAAACCCCTAAAACTCGTTTTTAATGAAAATGTTTACTTTAAATTTGAATATTTCGCAAAAAAAATACTGAATCGAAAAATCGTCTTAGTAACCCCCTAATACTTTTAATTTAAAAGACCCTACACTATAGGGTTGGATGAGAGAAAAAAACCCTTACTAAAGTAAGGGTTTTTTTCTATGGGAGGTACCCAAAAAAATTTTTTTTTAATTTTTCATTGTACCATTTTGTTGGGATAGTTTTCATAATAAGTATATCTTTGTAAAATTACAGCTTTGAAGCATTGATAGTCCCTGAGCAAAGCCGCGGACGGACAGACAGACAGACATGGCGAAACTATAAGGGTTCCGTTTTTGCCATTTTGGCTTCGGAACCCTAAAAACCGTATTCATGCGCAGTAGCTAGTTCATTTAGGCGAGAATAAAATTTATTTATTTTATTTTTTTAATTAATTGGTAGGTACTACAGAAAAATCTGTTATTTTTCCATTGACTAGTATAAGCTTATTCCTGTCTATAAAAAAAAATCAGCCACTTTTAAAAATTTCATCCATCGCCCATCATTACATAAATTGGATTTAATTAAGTAAGTAAATAAAGTTTGACCTTGGTGCGCAAGCGCGTTTGTCGTTTTCCACATATATCTCGCGGCACTGTATAATTCTGTGTCGAGTTGACAAAAATGTCGTGTCTATTATTGGTTCTAGAACTGTTTTAATTTGTACTCCAAAAGTCGCCAGATACCTAAACCATTTCTGTCGTCAAAACTTTTTTGCGGTCGCTAAGATTTAAGCAAAAGTCGTCACTTCTAGGGATTAAATCTCTAAACTGGCAACATTGATAGCCGCCGCGGGCCCGTCGCGGGTCCGACCCGCTGTCTGTGTGAATACAACGAACCGCGCGGCTCACGCGGCGGACACGACCCGACCCGCGCACGCTTTCTGTGTGTGTTGCCCTTAAGAGCTATAGTTTGTAAAATAATGAGCTTGGGAAAATATGGACGAAAGTGAAGGTATTTTGGCCGCCATGAAAATATTAAATTGCTCGAAATTCTTTGAAAATAAGGACTATTTATATATTGCAACACGATTCTATGATTAGATAGATTGTATTTGCACATAAAAATGAAGAAAATTTGTCAAAAGTCGATAAAATTGGACGGTTTCACGGTAGGTACCTTAAATATTTTTGAAAGATGTATCCATGTAAACAAAGTTGACAATCCAATTTATCCACGCGTTTATCAATAAGAAGCATGGGCGTCGTCTGGATTAGTTTCAGAGGGGGCATTGCATCTTTCATCTGCACATAGGGAGGTGCATTCATAGATTTCATTCTGTATCTTAGTCTAGTCCAATTTTTTTTACGCCAGAAGGTGCAAGTCCACCCCCTAACACCCTCATCCTGGCGCCCATGATAAGGAGTAAAAATAGTTAAGAGTGTATCTACTTAATTTAACATCTTCACCTACTTCTGTGACTTCATCCGTCTCACATAGTGCGCAGGTGTCCTTTACTATTACCACATATTGAATAATATGCTGCGTAGGCGACGTAGGTATAACGAAACTTTTGGTTTCGCAAGAAGCCTTTCATTACTTAATTGCAAGTTTATCAAATAATTTTAGAAACAAACCGAGTTATTTTTCGGCGCCACGCGTTTTTCGGGAATAACGAACAAAAAGTACCTACTTAAATTATTTCTAAAGGATAGTATGTATATATCTCACCTGTATATAACCTATGTCTATATTATCTACAAATAGTCCTCCACATAGATTTCAATGACGACGACCCTGATTAAAGTAAAATAATATATATGTACATTTTTAAATATTTACAACATCCATGATAATAGGTACCTATGCCGTTACAGTAAACGTTACCATAATTTTATAGAGCTTTCTTGATAACTCAGCTACTTATAACAAAGTCGTGTGATGTTCAAGTTTTTTGTGGTAATGTCAACAGTATTTATATGTAAGTACCTAAGTTCAAACGACTCGTTAATGTTTATTGACGTTATTTCTTCATGCTTAAGTCTTAATTTAGTACTAGTAGGTAGTTTATGTTCTTTATTTGTAGGCACCAAACATGTAAAAAATTAAAATTAAAAAATGACTTTTTTTTACAAACGGTCTGTAGTAATTATTTGTAATTTACCAGTTTACAAGGTGCACTGTATACATAATACTGGGTACTTTTAAGATTAGTGACGTTCTATAGTACAACGGACAATAGATAACAAACGGCATGGTAAGTAAGGTCGGAATCACCTAATAAGTAACATTGCTCAATAAAGCAACTCCCATGCATGGGCAATCTTAATGAATAGCTACTTATTTGTCATCTGTTGCGATATCGTTTTATTGTTACTTAGAGGATCTGTAACACACTTTCACTTTTAACTTTGGAATCTCCCAAATTGGCCCAGCAGCAACCAGTCGAGTTGAAACCTCTACGGAATACAGTCGACTGCAAAAAATGGTAAGAGTTTTTTGAACATGAACTTATTTACCTACTAACTAAGGCAAACGTAGACTATTCAATATTACAGTTAGAGGGCATATTAAAGAAAAGAAAACACAAATGAATATCGAATTAACATAACATTGGTTGTATAGCCGCCACTTTGCTCCATATTTTATATTATACACCTTCCTTTTTCCAAAAGTTCCGTTATGGTGCTGGAAATGAGTGCACTCCATTCCGTATTACTTCGCTAGCGCAATGCAAAACATTAGGAAACATTTAAATTTTTGGTATGTTTATAATATTTTAGTGCAGTGCTTAACTATTGTTAGGTACCATTTGACTTGATTTTGCATGAATTTCAGGCATAAATTATTTTTCAAAATACAGAAATTAATTTTCTTTAATACTTACTCACTCGTGTACCTGATTCTGCGATGTAGGTAATATTTTTTTTCATAATGAATTATACAAATAAATATAAACCTATGCCGTATTTGTCACGAAGAAGTACAGCCAGCAACAAAAATATACATAAGTAGGTACGTTTTAGTGCCAAAAATACGTATACAGGACCTTTTTTCCTGAACATTAAGGTCGTGTACCTATACATATTTTTTGCACTTTGGCTGTATTCATATTTTTGTTGCTGACTGTACCTACCTTTTTTCCCTGATTCCGGTAATATCCCAAAAACATGTTCACCCTCAGTAGATTATGTGTACGGTATGGGCAGTCAGTATTTTACTCGCTGAAAATGGCTAAAAATATTTTATGTTCTGTAAATAAATACATAATGATTTTGCAGAATGTTACAATCGTATACCTACTAATAAATAATTATTTCCTGAAGGCCTTGCGCTCGCCAAAATCACATTACGTACAAGTATTATAGCGCAATGCGACTGCGACTGAAATTTCGAAAGATCAATAATAGTTAGGTATAAAAGTCATGAGAATGTTATTATAGGAAAATACAATGTAGTTTATGGTTCTCTTATTTTGAAGCTTAAATCATAAACTCCCGGGTTCATGTACCTACCTACCTACTATTCCGGCATATAGTACAGTAGGTACCTTAAAGTTGTAGCACTCAAATCGAACTAATCAGAGACCCCTTTGTTTTTTGTAGAAAACTACAACACTTGTTTTGCTCCTGCTCTACATATACATTACTAATATAAGGGGAGAGATTGAAGAAACTAAAGATTTGGAAAACACCGAGGACTTGGAGCGACGACATCGCAAGCATAGACGAAGGCCCCAGAACACAGGACCATGTGGGAGTGGATACGGACGAACATTCGGGTTTCAAGATTATACGTATGTGTCAGCACCAGTAATGAATTACTTCTTCGGGTGTGGAGTGGCTCCCGTGCCAGTAGCGCCGTACCCGCAACCGTCGTTTGGCGCCTACCCCCTGCAGGTGGGCGTGTCCCAGTCGCAACACGGGCACCATGGCCACCACGGCCAGCGCCCACAACACCACCAGTTCGGCGGCGCCAATCAAGGAGCACCATTCATTGGAGGCTATGGACAACCCGTCAACCAGCCTTATTACGGACAAGGATCATTTCAACAACCTGCTCGACCTTTTCAGAATGTAGTGTCAGCAGCGGCGTCGGGCTTTGGCAACGTCCTTGCAGATTACATTAATCGTCCAAGGAGAACACAAAAGCAAATCAACAAACAAGTCAATCAAATATTAAAACCAATCTATAAACTTTTTAAGTAGTTATCTGTTAAGATTTGCACGTGTCTAGTGTAGTAGGTATCCATAGTAATAGTTCGCAAGTGAAACAGTGGTAATCATAGTGAAGTGTCTAGTGGATATATTGTTTATATATATAGTTTTTCAATAGGTAGTTTATCTGGACCTTAAACAATGGTTAGTACGACAATAACGTAGTTATTTATTTACTACCTATGTGGTGTATTCCGTGCTACCTAGAGGTAGCTAAACCTTTAACGATAAACATGATTGATTCATCTTTTGCGATGAGATGGCAAATAGATGACAAAACAATAATAAATCTAGCATTATTACGACCAACTCATGTCTTGACGTAAGTTTAAGTATCTGTATTGGTATCTGTGCCTAAATGTGTCTATCCTTAAAAGAGTAACATTTATATAGTACCTATTACCTATGTAAATAGGATAAAAGCTAAAATGGAAATACACGTTTTTGTTTTACTGACATAAAGTATCGTTAGTTTGTTTTTTTTTTTAAATCACCACATTTATATAGGTATTTTTTACATTGGTGCAATTGTGAACTTAATGTACCTACCGACTTTAACATTAAACGTCGCGTGGCGTAAAAATGTTTGTTTTATTGTAATTAATTCTATGTTTATATACCTTATTATGTCCTGCACATTTTTTTTTATTTGACTGGATGGCAAACGAGCAAGTGGGTCTCCTGGTGGTAAGAGATCACCACCGCCCATAAACATCTGCAACACCAGGGGTATTGCAGATGCGTTGCCAACCTAGAGGCCTAAGATACGTAGGATACCTCAAGTGCCAGTAATTTCACCGGCTGTCTTACTTTCCACGCCGAAACACAACAGTGCAAGCACTGCTGCTTCACGGCAGGATTAGCGAGCAAGATGGTGGTAGCAATCCGGGCGGACTTTGCACAAGGTCCCACCACCTGCAAAAATAATAATAATTTCTAAAATATTAATGCATTTTTACTTTACTATAGGTATTTTAAATATGATCAATAAATTATTTCCATTAACCTATCTGGTAATACATTGCCAGTAATATTTAAAATATCCTCAGTGGCAGGATTTGCAGGGAAAAAAATCTTAGCTACTTACAACTTACCTACATTTTATTCTTCTTAAAATATGATGAAAACAAAATTGATGTTGATAAATAGGTACTCCCTATTCATACTTTAATTTTACGTTTAAGAGCCTTAAATGAAGTCTGCCAGTTGCATTTGCAATGTATTTTACGGAACGAAATTTAAATAAATTCACAAAGCTCTTTTTTATGGCGGCAATAGCAGGAATGCAATCTGATAAATTTATGCTATATTTTTTATTTTCAGAACATTGTCCGAGGGCTACGGCATGTTTCAGTCAAGAGAGGCGATAATTCCTGAAACGAAATCGCAACTTGAACTGGAAAATGCTGCACCTGTGGCAAACCAGGTTAACCACCCCACCACGTGAGTATAATTTCATTACTTACGAGTATATTTCAGTCATCCTTCGGCGATCATTTGACAACTACTAACGTTTTGGATTTTTTTTAATCAAATTTAATATAATATGTACCTACTTTGACCAGTTTTTCTTAGATTTGTATTGGTACCTACTCAGAGCTAGGGTACCTAGCAGTCACTGGTTAGCTGGTTACA
The DNA here is from genome assembly GCF_025370935.1 of Choristoneura fumiferana. Lineage (NCBI taxonomy): Eukaryota > Metazoa > Arthropoda > Insecta > Lepidoptera > Tortricidae > Choristoneura > Choristoneura fumiferana. The sequence goes on along the minus strand of NC_133472.1, from coordinate 25,276,042 downwards.
GAATAGGTCGACTAGATCATAATCTCATAAATAGTAGATACAATTCTTCAACGGTTTACTTATCCAAATAATGCAGTTTAGGTGTCTCGGTGCCGCAGCGTCCGTCACCACCTCTTTCTTCCCAAAAAAGCTCTACGTGTGACTGAGCAACTATTACCATCATCGGAGCCGTGCTTGAATTTTTTGTTAGTAATTATTTTGTCGGTTTCAAAATAAGTACTTATGTTTATAGGTATGGAGAAACAATGCTTCATCTCTTCCGAGGCAACATAGGCTCCGGGCTATTGGCCATGGGGGACGCATTCAAGAACGGAGGCATTATCTTCGCACCCATCATGACGGCCATCCTCGGCGTCATCTGTGTCCACTCACAACACCTATTGGTAGGTTCAGCGTAGAAAATTAAGTAGGTACCTATCTAATACATAAAACATTAACATAAGTACCTTAAGTAACCCAACCAAGAGTCAGCGATCAGGGCTAAAAACTTTATACCCACGTCTTGTACAATGATTTGAAACACGCAGTGGCTCTAATTATTCTCTTTATTTTATAGTTAAATTGTTCCGAAGAGATGCATCGCCAGACAAAGCGGGACAAGGCACCGAACTTCGCGGAAACTGTGTCCCTCGTGTTCGCGACCGGCCCTCCCCGTCTGCGACACTTAGCCGGTACCATGAAGATTCTAGTGAACACCTTCCTCTGCGTCACACAGCTGGGCTTCTGCTGTGTGTACATTGTCTTCATTGCTAACAATATTAAAACGGTAAAAATAATATTTTGCCTACTTTAAACAATGCCCGCGTATCTATCGCAGATCTGGTATAGGTACATATACATGTACTTACTTAGAGGCAGGTACGAATACCTACATCTCTATTCATAAACGGTTTATACGTACTGAATGCCCGGTCATCACAATCATCTACAAAAATAGACTTAGGTATTGAAAGAGATCAATTTAATAAAGCCTTCCTGTCAGTAAAATCAATGGATTTTAGGAATAATTTAAAAAACCTTTGCCTACTTCCTGCATGTAAGTAATAGTTAATAAGCTTATTTACAAAACATATGCTTCGATTTCTATATTAATAAGCACTTAAAAAAAGACCTAAGTAGTTAATATAAATTTGTTTTTTCACTCATATAAAACCTAACAAAACCTGTACGTGGTGCAGATCTGTGACCACTACGGCGTACAAATGGAACTGTCGGTGCACATGATATTCGTGGTGATCCCGGTGCTGCTGGCGTGCTCGGTGCGCAACCTGAAGTACCTCACGCCGTTCTCGACCGTGGCCAACGTGCTGATGGCGGCCGGCGTCAGCGCCGTCGTGTACGAGGCCGCGCAGGGCCTGCCGGCGCCCAGCGAGCGCGACTACATCGCCGACTGGAGACAACTGCCTTTGTACTTCGGTACAGCCGTCTACGCTTTCGAAGGAATCGGACTAGTAAGTATCTACTTCAAACATTGTTTAATAAACATGCGTACAAATATCAAATTAAGATTGGTTTTTGGAATCTTTTGGTATTTTTTATTTCCATTCCAAATTTTTGTTACTTTTACGTTCATCCCGTAAAACCCATATCGAAAATACAATTAAATTTAATTTGGAATTGAAATAAAAAAAAAAGATTCCAAAAACCAATCTTAATATCTCTTGTCCGGGTGAGCGGTTAGTTCCAATGGAGTGCTGAAAGTTTCTCGATGAGGGCTACAGCATAGATGTCGCTAGTGTCACTGCTTAAGTGACTAAATAAGAAACAAACAGGCTGCGATACATGGTGCGGTGCATAGGAGAAATTCGTGTTTGTACCGTCAGCGGTGGTGTAGCGGTATAGCACGCGGCACGGAATGCCGAGCGAGGACCTGGGTTCGGTTCCCGGCGCTGGTCTTATTTTTCTGGTTTTTCTGTGCATCTATATTTGAGTTTGTATTTTCGATACAAATATCAAGATGATCACTTATCTTGTAGGCGCACTTCGGTACTTTGTCGCTTTTACTTTTACGACCATTCCTTGTATGTCCCATTCCGGTAATAAAAGCGACAGAATATTAAAAGTGAGCAGATATTTGACGTCGAAGTACTTACATTGCAAATTTCTTACAATATTTTTTAAAGGTCCTTCCGCTGAAAAATGAAATGCGACGCCCGGAGCAGTTCCAAAAGACTTTCGGGGTGCTGAACGTCGGCATGGTGGTTGTAGGAGGAATATTTATCACCGTCGGCTTCCTTGGCTACCTTAAGTGGGGCGACGACGTTGCCGGCAGCCTTACTCTTAACATGACGCCAGGTCACATGTAAGAACTACATAATTAAATATAGCATTGTTGACGTTATGAACACTCTTGTGAACCGAAATTGTTTACCTATTCCAGCCTCAGCACCGTTGTGCAAGCTTTACTAGCTCTGGCCATGCTGCTGACATACCCGCTGCAGTTTTACGTTCCAATTGACATCGCGTGGCCGGCGCTCCGCAAGAAACTGGGATCCAGTTCGCCGGTAGCTAAAGAGCTAGGCTTCCGAGCTTTATTAGTTCTACTCACATGTAAGTTCGTTTTATTTAACAGGTGGTGAAATATTGATTTACTAGAATTCGTAGAAGCCATATATTATCAGTAGTAAGTAACCTACGTAAACATTGGCCCGACTCAATGCCGTGTCTTGATAGTAAAATTGGGTACCTATGTGGTACTGCAATGTTTTTGATATCCATAGAATTAAAGTATTTTTCTTTTTTACAGTTATTTTGGCAGAAACTATACCTCAGCTCGGACTGTTCATTTCGTTGGTGGGTGCCATCAGCAGCACAGCCTTGGCTCTCATGTTCCCGCCGCTGATCCAACTGGTAGCAACCTCCCAGAGACGTGGTGGAATACCTTTCTACATGCTTGTCAAAAATGTAGTGATAATCATACTTGGACTATTTATATTTATCACTGGGACTTACGAAAGTATAGCAGCTATTGTGGTAGCGTTTAAGATTTAAGATCACAACAAGATTTAGGTATTGTGAGGCAGACGATAATTTTTGTCTATTGATCTACTGCTAAGAATGCGTTTCTATGTATCTTTAAAGCAGACTGACTCCACAGGTCTGCGAATTTTTTTTCATACTTTGTAGCAACAGCCTTACAAGTCATATAAGCGGTATTCATTTGACATCATACACGCTTACAACAAGCCTTTTCGTTTGAGATGGCAATCCTCCTAACGCCCAAGTCAACATTTTCATAAATAAACATTAAACTTTGTCATTTTATGATAGAGTTTGATGTTCAAATTACAGTAATCTATTTTTAAATTGATTTGCTTTTTACTATTACTAATCTATCTATTATCTTTATTATCCAGGCTGCTATAAAAAAATACCTAACATCGAAGGCTAACCTTCTGAACCTAACCTATCCGAGTCGCTTCTGCTCCGAACCGTCTTGATCGCTCGCTTCGCTCGCTTGCACTAATCAAATGTCACAATTCTAACCTAACCGAACCTATGTGGGTAAAATTTAACTAATTCAAAGGCTTGTTTGAAGTATGGGATTTATCGTATATACATGGATGACCACCATTTACATGGATGGCAAATGACATTATGGCATGTGATACTTATGGCTTACAATGTTTATGAAAATTGAAATTATTGATATTGATATTATGGGAAACAAAGATTCTGTCATTTGATTAATATATGGTAAACAATGAGTTGCAAATGAATTTATAAGAAACAATATTATGGCGGTTGAATATTATAGCACATGAAATTCGGGCAAGTAAAGGTATACCCGTCTGCTCGTTTGTCTGCTATCACATACTTAAAAAGTTAACTACCAGGTAGTTTCCTTCAATGAACTAAGCCCTCCATCGAAAGTTAACGAGAATTAATAAAAACACAGTGAACCTATATAGTTCCGTAGGTAACCGAGTAGAATGATGTAAAAAGTCTATTTATTCTTACATTTATATTAAGTTTCTTACTTTTGCTATATATTAAAAGATAAATCTGTGATACCGGGAGTGTGCAAGTTTGTGATTGTTCGTGTACCTATATTCTAATAAAAGCGTATTTACTTACACATAAGTACCTATCTTTATAGGCACCTAAGTTCCTATCTTCATTGAAAAGCATTATCAATGTACAGCTAGTCTAAAAACGTTACACCAAACAAAGTTTTTGTGTTATCTGGTAACTTACTGATTTTTAAGACTTTCGCATTACCGTAAGATTAGGGTACTTACTTTGCCCCAATTTATATTATTAAGTATATGAAAACCACATAATATATTCACAAGGTATCTGAAAATTGTTTCGAAATATATCCCCAGATGGTTAGGTTAGTACAGTCACCAGCACCAATATCTGACACAACAAGCGTGCATAAAGATCTGATACGACTCTATTTCTAGGGCCGGAAGGACGTGTCAGATATTTTTGCACGCTCCGCTGTGGCAGATATTAATGTTGGTGACTGTACTACGAGCACATGCTCGTAGGCTTAGTATGACTAGACTACACACCACTGTATGGGTTTTTCATCGGAATTTCGATTTAAAAAATCTTGATATACTTAATTTGTACACTGGTGTTCAGTTTAACTAACTCAACCACCTCATTCTGTAGAAGAGTCTAATAAAAAAAACATAATAATAATTGCAGTCAGATAAAACCAATCATATGCAAAAATAAAGGACAAAGTTAACCTCAATAACGAAAGTTATCCTTCCTTAGGTAACCCTAAGTTAAGGTACATAAGGGTATATACATAGTACAAGCGAATCAACTGAATCTTTCCACAGAAAATCGTTTTGTTTGACGATACTTAAAGCCGGCCGGCTTAAACACGCTAGGTTATAAGTTATAACCGATGGTTATGCATGCACAGTTAATTTACCATTTGTGCAGGCATAACTGAACGGCTTAATGTGAGAACGTTCTACCACAGAGTTCTATGCTCTGTGGCCGTATTGCCTAACGTTTCTGACGCTCTCAATCGCAATCAAATGACAGCTTTTGTATGCGAAATCTGTCATTTGATTGCGATCGCGAGCGTCAGAAACGTTAAGCAATACGCCCTCTGGTTTAAATGATTCAACTGTACTACCGAACCAACCGAATCGTGCCGTGACCCACTGTGGAACCTTTTCGTAGAAAAAGTCATAGTGACACCGCATTGCTTGACAAGGGAATTCACTATGTAGGTATTTACTGTGAGAACCACGGAACGTGGTAAGCACGTTCTACGGCGTATCAGGAATCAAATGGTTTGACAGTACGAGTACATAGGTATACACATTTTATTTTTATTTTACGTATGTATGTATGTACAGTCACCGTAAACAGCGATTTTGACAAAACACTTAAAAACATCTTTAATGCCTTGTTCTATCTAATATTATTTACATCTTAATTTGACTTGAGACGAATCTTTTAGGTATTTAGATAGGTTCCATTCACCCTCTAGGGGGTTGTAGGGAGTTAGTTCAATTAACGTTTGGGCCTCTGACAGTATCCTGTCAAATATTATTACACTATTGAAGAATTGAACTACACACTACACCTTTTAATGAAACACCCTACAAAACTAAACATTTTATGAAAATTATACTACTTAGGAAGGGCTTCTATCGGTATGCGGTACTTCTGTACCGTTGTGTTTTGGCCAGTTGACATTTGAAGTCGTATATAAAAAGTTATAGTATTAAAATAATATGTTTAGTGAGTTTTCAAAAGTTTATACTGAAACGAATAAACTTTGTTATGATTTATTACTATGAATTTATTTCAAACGTATATTTAAACAATAAATGACCATATGCGGTAGTGGCCACAAACGGTACTTCTGCCCTACCTATGTGTTTACGGTAACAAATCTTAAATCTATTTATTATATTATAATAGTAGGTAAGTATGCCTATGGTAGCTTTTTTCTTCGATATAAGATAGTAGAGGATAGCGGTTGCAGCGCTAGTAGAACTAAATATTACCAAAATACACAATATTACTAGTCTTTATTAAAATATCATGTGGAAAACAATGTCTGGTTAATAAAATAGAACCACGTTGAATAGGAGTGTAATACAGCTCTAACTTATTAAGAAATACACTTTAGCAACACCCTTCTGGGACCAATAATGTATCTACCTTTGAAAACTATTTTAATTTACTTGTTGTGTAATTTGAGTGTTTTAAGGTGCGTCGTCTTCCATACAAACTTTGGTACATCAATATTTCTTCCACAGACGTTATTTCGACGCGATTTTTTGAGGATAGTTAGTTATGGGCATATTGTTGTCGCAAATCACAAAATGGAGAGGATCTATAATACCTAAATTTCAGTATGATGCAGTAAATTTTGATCCATTTTACTGTGGTGTGAGTAGCTAATGTCAAATATAATCTGTTGTAAAAAGGTATTGACTATTTCGGGCGGTCACGTGACCACCTAGTTTGGCTCAGTGGTACCAATTGTTAGAAGTATGTAGTAAGAGAAGGAGTTCGAAACTCGATGACGCATAATGATTCTTTTTCTTTTTTTTTTTTACTTTTTTATGTTTATTTACAAAGAATAAGTAATAGCATTTCGATAAAGTGCAATTAACCATGAAATTCAGTATTTTTAAGTCAGGGCAAACCAAGAAAGTAATGTTTTTTCTTGAGGTCATCAATCTACTCTTTTTATCAAATAGCTGGCAAACTAGCATGCGGGTCACCTAATGGTAAGTGATCACCGCCGCCCTTGGTCACCTACAGCATTATTAGGACTGCGGGTGCGTTGCCGCCTAAGGGAGGAGGGGGGGGGCTAAATTGGGCGGTATGGGGGCAGGATAAAAGGGGGAGGGAGTTGGGCAAAGTACTATTTCACGCCGGTATTCAGATGGAGGTTGGTACTACTCCGGTCAAGCCGGCCCATTTGTACTGCAGTCAGCAAGTGGTTACAGTAAGGCTCTACCACATGAAAACTTGCTTGAACAACTAGATGCCTTCAAGAATGTTCTATGATGATGATGATGAATTCCTGTAGTCCCTCAGCAGGGACATAGGGCTCGCAGTAGGGACTTCCATGCGTCACGGTCCTGTGCTGTGGCTTCTAGGTCTCGCAATGGTACCCAATTAGGGAGATCTCCTTCTCAACCGACCGTCTCCAGGTGATTCGGGGTCGGCCTGGCCTCCTACTACCAGCAGCTTGCCACTCCAGCGCTTGCTTGGCGAGATGAGCATCGGGTCTCCGCAACACGCGCCACTTCCTCAATAGGATCTCCTTATCATTGGCTTCTGGCTCGTCAACTCCCACAGTCCAGTGTTTGTAATGGTTCGTGGCCAATAAACTCCTAATATGCGACGCAAACACTTGTTCACAAAAACCTGGAGTTTACTGGTGATTGCTTTCTTGACGAGCCAGGTCTCACACCCGTACAGGAGAACCGATTTGACATTTGAGTTGAAAACTCTGATTTTTGTGCGCCGTGTTATTACGTGGGACGTCCAGACCGGTTTGAGTTGTGCATATGCGGCACGAGCCCTGTTTATGCGCGCTTCGACATCTGCATCGGTTCCACCATTTGGGTCAACAACACAAGAATGTTCTATACTTATTATTAATTAATAAAAAGCTTGTAAAATAATGGCGTATCGCAACAAAAGCGTAGTGTAATTTGTTTGTTACAATTTCACTTAGCGGGTCAAAATTTGAATGGTTTGGCTGTATGTAAGTAAAACCGGGTGTTAGGATAAAATACCTAGCCTAGCGTTATTTACTTTCATTGGCAGTCCTGAACTTAGATAAACTTTCATAGTTCTCGGGCAAAATATCACACGTGTTGTAAAATGTAACTAAATATTTTGCATACATTTTGCGTAGACGCTAGCGCCATGCCGCGGTCATATAAGTAATATATTTTTTGGAATTCCTTGGTACCCTATCACAAAAAAACCGGCCAAATGCGAGTCATTTGGTGTATGGGAGCCCCCTTTAAATAATTATTTTATTCTGTTTTAGTATTTGTAATACATAATCTGTGAAAATTTCAAGTGTCTGACTATTACGACTCAAGAGATAGAGCCCTGTAACAGTCGGAACCCTGCACTGCTTTCGTGAGGAAATCTGCACAAACCTGCGAAGCAATTCAATGGTGCGTGTTTTTTTTTTTATACGACTGGATGGCAAACGAGCAAGTGGGTCTCCTGATGGTAAGAGATCACCACCGCCCATAAACATCTGCAAACCAGGGGAATTGCAGATGCGTTGCCAACCTAGAGGCCTAAGATGGGATACCTCAAGTGCCAGTAATTTCACCGGCTGTCTTACTCTCCACGCCGAAACACAACAGTGCAAGCACTGCTGCTTCACGGCAGGATTAGCGAGCAAGATGGTGGTAGCAATCCGGGCGGACCTTGCACAAGGTCCTACCACCTGCAAAAGCGTGTGAAGTGAAATTCCCAATCCGCACTGGGCCCGCGTGGGAACTATGGCCCAAGCCCTCTTGTTCTGAGAGGAGGCTGGGATGGAACAGACGACGGACAGACAGACAGACAGCGGACTCTCACTAATAGGGTTCCGTTGGCACGTTCCCTAAAAAAATTTACTAAAAAAGAAAAAAAATCGCTAAAAAAGACACTAACAACGAAAGCATTAGTTATATCGGTTGTAATATTAGTCTAGCAATCATAACAAAATAGGCTGAATGAAAGAGGTTTGAAAGAAACTTAGAATGAAGTACTGGCTGGTTAGATAATTAAAATATAATGTCATGGAAATGTCATCCAGACTATCACCACTAGTCACATTTATTTGTATGTCAGTAATTTTTAAATTTATTGTCGTCTTCAGTTCAATAATTTTAATGTAGAAGAACCGCGCTGTCTCATATTTCGTTTCCTAGATTTTTTTTTACCGTACAACGGTAAAACCTACAACACAATGGCAAAATTGACCTCCAATGGACAGAGCCACAGTTTTCCAAAAAACAAACAAGTTTATTGTCTGGAGGAAGGATCTAAGGCGCTAAAAGGACTACAATATAATCCTTACAGCATAGGATATGCTGTGAAATCTGACACAGGTATAGTCGCAACACATTTTTTAATACTATAAAATTGAGTGTTTTACTAAAAGTGTACCTACGCTTTGTAAGATTTTTATAATACCGGTAAACCATGATCATAGCAATTAATATTATAGGTATAGGATTTTCGGATGAAGTGTGTATTTTTTTATAACAAGCTTTTTACAAGCTTTTATTTAGTTTCACCTGTCCCGTTGTCTGTCTATCTGTCTGTCTGTCTGTAGTCAAATCTTGCAAGTATAATTTGACCAACTTCCAGTAGTCAGATTGACTTGAAATTTGGAATGATTATGTAATTTGCGTGACAATACAATAATCTGGTAGTGACATCCTGGTAGTCCGGCTAGCATCGTCTCCGCAGGTCGGAACTCTTCAACAGTTAATGGCATCGACTTGAAATTTAGTACCTATAAAATATATAATCCTAATAATAAATTGAAAGTTTGTAAGTGAGTGAGTTGTGAGTGAGTGAGTTTGTGAGTGAGTATGTTTGTTACTTCTTCACGCTGAAACGGCTACGCAGATTTGGATGAAATTTGGTAAAAAATAGTTTATAACCTGGATAAAAACAACTTGGATATTGAATACTTTTTATCCTGATATTCCCACGGGATAGGAATAAAATCTCGAATTAATAACCGCTAGGCTTAGAGACATGAAATTTGGTATGTACATAGCTGGACATTTGGAATAACACATAGGCTCCTTTTATCCTGATATTCTTACGGGATAGGGATAAAATCTCGAAATAACAACCGCTAGGCTTAGAGTCATGAAATTTGGTATGTAGGTAGTTGAACGTCTGGAATAAAACATAGGTGACTTTTTGACCCGATATTCCCACGGATACCTAGGGATAAAATCTTGAAATAACAACCGCTGGGCTTTGAGCCATGAAATTTAGTATGTAGGTAGCTGGACCTCTGGAATAACACATAGGCTACTTTTATTCCGATATTCCCAGGGGATAGGGATAAAACCTCGAAATAACAACCACTGGGCTTAGAGCTATGAAATTCGGTATGTAGGTAGCTGGACCTCTGGAATAACACATAGGCTACTTTTTATTCCGATATTCCCACGGGATAGGGATAAAATCTCGAAATAACAACCGCTGGGCTTAGAGGCATGAAATTTGGTATGTAGGTAGCCGACGTCTGGAATAACACATACGCTACTTCTTATCCCGATATTTTCACGGGATAGTTTTGTAACTAAGGGACCCCATACATCCGTGTATTATTGTTATTATTATTTTGTATTTTTTTCTTTAATTGTATACTTACGTAGTTTTTAAGTATTTTATTTGTACTTATTTTATTTTGAAAAAATGACTTTCTGCCAAGCTTCTTGCGGCGCATTCTTCTTGGCAATGGTGGTCTTTCCGAAAGTGCTGGTATTTAAAAAATTACGTGTAAAAGTGCTCATTGCGGCCTATTTACGGAATAAATGATATGAATTTGAATTTGGATAGGGAAATTTTTTGAAATTTTAGCACTGGGTTTAGAGTCTTGAATTTTGTACAGTTATTCACAACACAACCTCAATGAAGACCACGATATAAATTTTGGAAATTTCCAGGGGAATTTGGAAATCCCGAAAATTTCAATTGCAACTACCAGACCGAATAGTTTACGCGTGCGAAGCCGCGGGTAAAAACTAGTAATACAATAATCTGGTAATGAAATTATATTGGCCGGTCACAGTTGCTCCGCATGATGTAACTCTTCAACATTTAGTGGTATCGACTTGAAACGTGATACGGAGACGTACCTAGTTTGGATGACAATGTAAGTAGGTTCAGTCAACGAAACAAAATGTGCAGTCAGCAAACAAAATACAGAAACTTATTATATTTTTTATACCTATTGGTATTGATTCCAGCCAGTAGCTAGTTATAGGTGGTGCGCTGTCTGTCATCGAATCACACACACACACACACACATTCAGTCAGTATTTTTCATTTATTCTTTCGCAAGCTTTATTTAACTTGCAATGTATGTATGTATAATATGTGTATGTATGTGCGGTTCAAACCTTGCAAGTTGAATTTGACCCACTTTCAGTAGGATAGACTTGAAAGTCGGCATACTTACTTAGTAAATTAATCTTGTGACAGTACAATTATTTGGTAGTGTCACCCGAGTGGTCCAGCCACCAGCCTGACGTCTCGATCGTCAGGACGGAACTCCTCAACGGTAAATGGCATCGACTTGAAATTTGGTACAAAAATGTACTAATTTGATGTCAATGCAAGTACAGTCAACAAAAACTTCAGTCAGCAAAAATCTTTTATTAAAAAGTACAATACAATAAATGATGATGATAACGATGATAATGATGATGATCATGATGATGTGATAATGATGATGATGACGACAACTACAACGATGATGATGATGATGAGATGAAGATGGTCACGACGATGATGATTTTCTTTTATTCGAATGGATGGCAAACGAGCAAGTGGGTCTCTTGATGGTAAGACTCAGTAAGAGATCACCACCGCTCATAAACATCTGCAACACCAGGGGTATTGCAGATGATGGTGATGATGTGATGTTTATGATGACGATGATGATGATGATGAGTCGCGGGCAACAGCTTGTTATTTGATAAGAGCGTTTTATACCTGCATAACAACAAAGCCGAAAGAAATTTTTAGCAGTCTGTTATGTCTATGTTTTGCGTAGGTACCTACCTATATGTATCACAACAACGCTGCTTGATTGATTTCAAGGAAAAGGGACGCAATTTGACATGTAAATGACACGAATTCACAGGGACTCTTCAACGTGATTGTGATTGTGACAAAGTATAATTTGAGTTCAGATAGAGATAACTAGTGTATGTAAACCGACTTAGTAGTCATTTCTAATTAAAAAACTAATTTCAGGAATTAGACTAATTTTTACTAAAAATCAACTAATTGGACTCCAGTGGATCACTGAGAAGGTAAGACCTGCTTTACTTCTTTTTGCCACACATAAGTAATTTCACATTATCATCACAATACAAGTAATAGGCAGTAGATCGACTATATATACTAGCCACAGATACTAGCGCTCGAATTTTTCATGTGATTAAATTCAACAACAAGTCGTTTCGAACTTGCCGCAATAGACGCATTTTTTTTGTATGACCAACTTATAATTTAACTAATAAATAAATAATCATAAAATTAACATATGTTTTTATCCCTACCCCTAAAACTAAACACATACAATAAAAATATACACACGTCTGTTTCACTTTTGTAGACGCCAACCATAGCGCTCCGCCCAGCTGTAGTATAAATTTCAAGAATTTATTTTTTTTTATTTTATTTTTATTTTTTATTCGACTGGATGGCAAAGGAGCAAGTGGGTCTCCTGATGTAAGAATACGGCTAAGTCAAAATACTTCCTATTGCTTGTATTGTGTTATCATCATTCCAACCTATAATCCCACTGTTAGCACAGGCTTTCACTTCGAGTAGTATACTGGGGCTGATAGTTTCTGTTGTTATATTTGGTGGAAAGAGCTGGAAGAGTATTAAATAAATGATTTGTAAGATATGAGTTAGCAAAAAAAGATGTTCATTGACAAAGATGTTTATTTCGAGTAACAATACATAAAGAAAAAATATAACTATATAACAAGTCTGCACAACAGACGTTAGGTACTTACTATCTACAAAAGTTACAACGGAGGATTAGTGCAGATTGGGAACAGCAATTGAATATTTAAAAAAAAACTAGAGATGCGAGACTGGATTCGAACCATGATCCTTCTTGAATGGCCATTTAGTAGGTCGAACAACTCTGTTACCACGTACCTTTTTACCCTAACTGAAGCGAAGGTTATGTTTTGAATCTGTGTGTATATATATTTAAGTATGTACGTATGTTCCTATGTTCGCTCGTAACTACTAAACGGTTTATTCAATTGTGACAAGTGATACGTTATTAGATTTGTCTTATTAGTGTGAGGGTCACTTATTGGGTAAATAAAATTCTTATGAAGTCAAAGTTAATTTTGTTGAGTTTTAATAATCTGATCTAATGTTGATGCACCACCTGCTGTAAACTACGTAGTCCTAATATTATTGTATTTGGCTCTCTATTGCCTAATATAAACTGGAGACTCCAGCACTGCGGTGTGGAATGTCAATTTTGGATCTATATTGGATAACAACTTATGTCATAATGATCTTTTGCCATAATAACGTTTGCCATAATGTAAATATAGTTTTTTCCTAATATTGAATATCCTAATGCTTATTTGCACTAATTTCGTAAGTACTAATTATCATAGTATGTCCTAATAGTCACAGTCCTAATATTGGTTGAAATAATCATTTTTGTAATAAACTGGTTTGAAACTTCACACACCGTTGAATCATCCCACTTCCCACTAATATAATAAATGCGAAAGTTTGTAAGCTGTTTGTTTGTTTGTTATCCCATCACTTCAAAACCCGCTGAACCAATTAGATAAAATTCGGTACATAGATAGTTTGGAGTCCCGGGAAATTGCATATAATAGTAGTAAATAATAATACACTAAAAAGGGCCACTTTATGAATAATTAAAAAAAACTACCCCCCTATATATGGCCTTTGGGCGTGGGGCATACACGTCCATTAACCCGGCCCCCTGGAGAGTAGAGTCACCTTCTCTACTCTTCACTTGGCAACTCTGTCTGGCGCGTCCATGGTCGCCGGGTGGGCATCTTACACTCCAGTAGGCCGTAGTGTGAAGATGGCGAAGTTCACAGGGACCCAGTTTTGCGGGGTATAACGCAGAGCCCGTGCTCAGGGTTACGATGAAGACCTCAACGGTGGCGAAAGGCGAGACAGCAGCTGTCGGTACGCTCAACCAGTCGGAGGCGAGCCACAGGGCGTAATACCTGGATCCTGATGGAGGGCAGCGGTAGCCATCAGTACCGAAATGAAGCGCAGGAGCCATATGCTCTGAAACCGGTTCATTCTTGGATTACTTCAGCCACTGAGGTTATAGTACCGCGATGTAGAAAGTAACGGGAACCTACTACATTATCATCCCATGAGAGTTGCAATGATGATAAGTATGCATAAGATAATGTAAGACCGCCTAGCGACCGCGTAGCGACCGGCGCCCTGGGCTTTCCGGGGCTGAGGTGTGAAATGGGTTACCGGCCATCAGGATGCGAGTAACAGGCATCTTATGGAAAAAATGCTACTGGAAATAGAAACGTCAACCTTAGAAGAGAGCATCGCATCGGTACGTGGAATGTGCGAGGACTGCTTGGCGTTGAAAGCTTCATATTTTAGAAAGAGAACTTGAGCGATGCAAGCTCACCATTACCGGAATCAGTGAGACACATTGGAAGGATAGCGGCCACTTTGACTCAGGGAAGCACACTTTCTATTTCTCCGGCAATGATAAGAGTAGCTTTTCGGGAGTGGCTATTGCGATCCTAAATCATGGAAAAACTCGGTGCTTGGTTACCATCCGATTAATGACAGAATCATCTCCATTAAACTTAGCGCATCACGACCCCACTCAATGTTATTCAAATCTATGCTCCTACAAGTTTCCGCCAAGGATGAGGAAATAGAAGACTTCTATTGTCAACTAGAGTCTTCAGTAGCTAATATACCTAAAAGAGAGTTAGTACTCATTATTGGCGACTTTAACGCAAAGGTAGGAAACACCACTATGGATACAGGCATTCGTGATTATGTTGGAAAACTATGGCCATGGGGTTCGTAATCCCAGAGGCGAGCGCCTTATAGAGTTCGCTGCGGACAACAACATGGCTATAATGAATACGATGTTCAACACCATCCTAGACGCCAATATACCTGGACCTCCCCTGACGGCAACTATCGCAATCAAATAATTATATATATTAGTAAGATCTAGATGGAGAAGCTCAATAACCACACACATACTATGCCCGGTGCTGATTGTCATTCCGTCATCAACTGCTTATTGGAAATCTGCGACTGAAACTGCAAAGACCAAGACAAGTTTAAAACATCTAGAAGAATGGAAGTGAAAGACCCAAAATCTTTAGCCACCCTCGATGAGGGCAGACATGTTGCATGGCGAGCGGATTATGGGAGCGACAGCTTCAAACTCCATGTGGATTGCAGCAAAGAAGTATATTGAAGATGCAGTGGGAATCACAGCCAAAAAGCAGTGTAGCAAAGAGACCAGCATTTGGATGACTGAAGACACCTGGCACTTGGTGGAAGATCGCAGGAAACTCAAAGCCCAGTGGCGCTAGCATTACTGAGCTAAATGCCAGGTCAGCTATCATACAAACTGCTTGCCGACGTGACCGCAATAACACCTGGGGAAGATATGTGATGAATTGGAACAGCATTCTGATAATTATCAAACTAAGGACCTCCATGATAAGGTGCGATACATTACACGCCAATTTAAACCCAAGACGTGGGCTATTGAGGACTCCGTTGGAACTACGGTTACGGAGATCAAGGACATTGTAAATGTATGAAAGAATACTGCAAATCACTATTCTTCAGCAACGGTGTCCCAAGCTTCACGTGTTCTCCTCGCCAAATACTTGACCGTGAGCCCCAACATCATGCGGGATGAGGTGCGAGCGGCAATTAAGC